>NC_056733.1:1374109574-1374162074 GCF_019279795.1 Protopterus annectens
TTTTGTGTCAGTGTAGTGGTGTTCGGTTTTTTGAGTTGTTGGTGTTTGTCGGTGTTGTGTGTTTTCGGTTGTTTGGGGTCGGTAACTTGTGTGTCGGTGAATCGGAAGTTCGGTGATAGAAAGTAGACCCATATATATATATATATATATATATATATATATATATATATATATACATATATATATATATATATATATATATATATATATATATATATATATATATATATATATATATATATATATATATATATATACATATATGGATCGATTCACTTTTGTCGAGTAGTCCATAAGTTGACCTCCAAATGTTAACATGTTACCACGCATGTGCTGAGAAAGAACCTGTGCTCTCACACCCCATGCTAATTATATACACTAACTGCAAGATCACACAGTCCCTGGGTAAAGGGGATATTCCCCTACTCAGGGATTGTTGATCTCACACCTCTGTTGACCATCTGCATGTATCAACCAAATACAGTTGATTAAACAGATGTTGGCAAACTATATATAGAGAGAGATAGACAGATAGACAGATTTGGATATGTATCTGAGTATATAAGCATTGATCAACTGCACAATACAAAGACCATCACAAAACCAAAAAAAGGAGAACTTAGCTTTAAATGAAAGCATCACAAAGTGAAACAGAAGTCAGTGAAACCAAAACAAAAGCCAAATCTAACAGTCAATTAAATAAAACACACAGACACATGCACTGATTGCCATAATACACAGAGGAAAGCCCTAACACAGTTTTTTGCCGAGTGGACATATAGGTGGCTATGACCTCCATACCCACATTACTTTATACATAACAATTCTAAGATGGTTTGACAGTGGGGAATGTGTATATTTCCACTCCACACTGTTGTGTGATCTTGCAGAAGAACAGCACAGTATATTCACAGATCTTCCAATACATACCTGCCACAGATACAAACATCTCCACTAGGCACTACATTCATTCAAACAATACAACTCAGTACACATTAATACACAGTGTTTGCAGTCACTAACCACTGATATTATTGGCATGTTACAGAAAATACAAATATTGAAAATGATGGAAGTAAATCAATTCCAGTAAAAATTCAACTACTCCACCACTCCCTACACCTACTGCTCACATAAAAGACCATACAAACACCTAATTTAAAAAAAAAATGATTGAAAAGATTACAGTGGTTCATGTGTATGTGTGAATGTTCATGGGTTAAGGTTAGAGTAAACGGCAGGTGAGGATATATATTTACTGCTTTGTATGTTTGGTGTTGTTCATAATCTGTGCCCTTTTGTACCGTGTAGTGGTACTGTTAAGCATACCTCTCAACCTGGAAACATCAAAAATCTGGACAAAGGCCCATAAGTAGGTACAACTAGCCAAAAATTGGGACACTGATTAACATAACATTTGCATACATAATCATGCAACCCCACCCACTCCAGTGGAATTGTGGGACACCTTACCAACATGGACATTGACATCACTAAATAATAAATAATGGAAGACATTTGAATTTCAGACTTTTATCCCTCAAACAATACATACAGTGTTATAGTTCTGTTGTATGTTTGAAGTGCATATTTTCTCAGATCTATTAACAAAACAAAATAAAAGTGTTTCTGAAAAACAAAAAAAAACAATCCATATAGTAATGCAAAACCTGTTATTCTAGCAACTATCAACCAAATTCATAAACTATAGACCAACAGCTATTCTATCTCCCCTGTTAAAAATACTAGAAAAATGTGTTCACACCCAGCTTATGGCCTACCTAACTAACAACAAACTCCTAACTAACTCCCAGCATGGTTTCAGGCCCAACCATAGAATGAATGTCCTCCTAATCTTCACTGACACTATTAATCACCTAAAAATCAATGGCCAACAAGTAGCATCTATCTTTTTAGACATGTCTAAGGCATTTGACACAGTGTCACACCAAAAACTGTTACATGAACTTGCTTCACTTAACCTATCCCACTCTGCACTATCTTGGTTTCATAGCTACCTCACAGAATGACAACAAGCGGTCAAATGGAAAAATTACCTATCATCCCACCTGGCAGTATCAGTAGGGGTCCCTTAAGGATCAATCTTAGGCCCACTGCTCTTTACAGTCTTTACCAACAATCTGCATACTGCCACCAACCTGGCTACTACTATCCAATATGCAGATGACTCAATGTTAATATGTGCTACCCCCTCACTGTCCCAGCTACTTGACAAAACAAAAAAATCTTTCTCAGATATAGAATCTTTCCTCTCCAGCCAACAACTTATATTAACCCCCATGAAAACTAATCTTGTTCTTTTCTCTAACAAAAATCCAACTGCACCCTTTGCTATTTTCTCAGCAAATAACACCAAAATAGAACCCACATCTCATACAAAATTACTAGGAGTTACTATTGATAGCAACCTCAAATTTGACAAATATATCTCAGAAGTTATAAAGAAGACCGATATCAAGCTTGGCACTTCCTATAGGACCAAACAATTTCTGACCAATCCCACCACGCAGGCTATCGCTAGAACCCATCTTCTCTCCACCCTGTTATATGTCTCACCAATTTTTACTAACCTGCAAAAATCTGACCTAGCTAAGCTGGAGACATGCTATAAATAAAACAGCCATATTTGCCACAAATTCTCCACATAAGTCCCACTATTGTTTATCACTCCAGCAGCTCAACTGGCTTGAACTACCCAATCTCCTTTATCTCAATCAAATATCCACTGAACACAATATCATTACCATACCAGAAAATTGTCCTCCACTACAAAACCTCATCAAACCATACTCTAACCTCAGAGCCCTAAGATCCACAAATAAATCCCTACTTACAGTCTTTAAATCTTATAACAGTTTTGTAGATGATACCCTTTATTCTAATTTCATTTCCAAAGCCTGGAACGCCATCCCCCAAAACATCCTCAACCTAACCAACTCTACTATGTTCAAACAACTTCTTAGGACCCACCTAACCAATACCTGGCAGTGCTCTTGTACTGCCCCTGGGTAGATTATACCCACATTGCGCATCCATTAATCACACTTTTACCCCAGAAGACACTCACCAATCACCTGCTCTTACAAGCAGGCATATTGACAGCAGTTTAAATCTGTTGTATTCATTACTTGAATATTAGTCTGTAATATAATTACATATTTTCTCCTTAATTTGATTGTAACAGTTTACTACATGTAGATAATTTGAACAATTTTATTTCCTGCCTTCATTTTAGATTTGTAATAGTTTGCTACTTATAACAAATGTGATCTGATGCACTGTTTAATTATTTCTTACTGCATTCTCTTTATTGTACTATACTGTTTGTATCTTCTTTGTGGAGCTTTTCTCCCTGGGCCTCCGTTGAAAATGGGATATAAACCCAGTCGGACTATCCCAGTAAACAAATGTTAAATAAAAATAATAAATAAAAATAAATAACTATCTGAGTTTACAGGAGTAATATTTAAAATATGTCCCTATTTCTGGGCCTTTGTCCCAGCCCCACCATTATTTTTGGCTTTGTCCAGATTTCTTGCTCTAAGAGATTGAGAGGTATGTCACACAATGAACACCACACCAACTTACTTATATGAAATAACAACCTTTCAGTACTGCAAAGTATGAACAAGAAAAGATAACTTAAAAAACAGTAATACAGCAAGTGAGTGTGACAGCTACACTGCATGAATACAAGAAAACAACTCTTTAAAGCACTTGTCAACGCAGAAAAGAAAAAAAAACTTAGAACTACTTTTTTTTCTGATATTCCCTACCCAGTTCTCATTATAGCCATACATGGTTTTGAATCACTTGTTTTGCAATTGCACTAACATTCTTTCAAAAAAAAAAAAAAAATGAAACCAGCCCTTTGCCTGTACTTTCTGTTTCTCTCGTTGTTGGGATGAGATGCCACAGTAAAGCTATACTGCATAAAAATAACTAGAGCTTAGCAATATTTCATATACATTTTTTTCTCTTCAAAAGAATGGAAAATCAGTAAGATCTTTTACTTAATTATTCAGTTGTAGTATAGATAACAAAAATGAGCATGTAGTAGCTGCCCCACAAACATACCCGTACTGCCAACGTTTGGAACTCCCTCTCCCAGCAGCGGCTTTGTTATGAGCGGGTAATTCCAGTTTCCCCTTATTATCGGTCACCTTTGTAGCCATTTTACCTTGGATCATGGCTTTAGATTCAGAATGATGAGAGGCACAACAACAACCTTTACAGGACTAGTCAAATACCTTCCCCAAAGGAGCGGAAGGGTTATTAATCCAACCCAACCCAGCAGTCTGCCAATTATAAGACTGCAATCTCACTCTGTACCCAACAGGCCAGTTAATCACCTACCACAGTTGTATTGTAATTTATGTTCATCCACAGCGTATTACATCTCTTCCATATGTGTATGGGTTATACCAAGGGGTGCATTTAAACTGGCAAATGCCCCACTGTCACTCTGCTCCCATTATGATCATGTGTTTCAGTGTCACTTGGAGAATTCTCTCCGGGCTCACAGACCTGACATCTGGGTAGCTGAAGTAAAGCAACCAATCCAACCATGTTTATGAGGAGAAACAATTTCATGCAGTTGTGGTGGGGCTAGTGAGCAGAACTGTAGTGTGTAGAATTAATAGTGCTGTGTTAATTTTAATGAGGAATGATTTTAGTTATGCTCCAGTATAAATTATAGAAGTCATGATATTTTGATTGAACTCTAATCATACTAATTTAGGTTGTTGATATTTTCGCAGTGCCAACCGCCAAGATTGCTTAAAAATGTACATCTCAGATGCAGTTTCTAAAGCTTATTCTAGTATTTCTAGGCTGCAGCTACTACTTTAAAAGAACATAAACAAATCACTATAAAGAATCTGTTGTTAACTTCTTGTCTTGTTTTTGGTAGGGGTTGTGAAGTACTCCATAGCGCATCCGAGGTTATGGCAATCTCATCAGAACCTACTAGACTTGCAAAATGAATGCCAACTGTATCTGTTGGGGGAAGGGTTATCGCTGCACAATGCTAACTGGTCCGTGCTTTAACAGTGTGCTTTATCCTCTGCGTATGTTCTACATGTAGTTTTCTGACAAGGCTGATTAGCTTGTAAACGTTTTCTCCTACACACCTTTCTTTTTCTCCATGACATGTTGATTTCTTCAGTGCTGCTATCTAATGTTTTGCTTAGCTGAGCTACTTTTTCAAGTATTCAGTGAGTTGAAAGAACAACGCACCCTGTACAGTGTATCACATAGCTCTCATCCTCTAAGCACAAGATACCTGGACAGAGCCAAAAAAAAAAAAAAACAAAGGCTCAAAAAATAGGGACACATTTTAAATATTGCTTGTAAAAACTTAGAAAGGTACTAGAATAAAAAGCTTTGACTTAACATGCATTTTCTGAAGGATAGGACATCTGAAATTTAAACGACTGCCATTATTTATTTAATGAATTCAGTCCTGACTGATTTGCCAAAAAACAAACATTTTATAAGCAATAGACCAAAAAATATGATGAAAATCTGTACAGTCTGTGAAAATCTGGACAGATGAGAGCTATAAGTATATGCACCTGGAAGATGAAGAGTGGCTATTGCTCTGTTGTGCACAAATAGTGTAAGTAACTGAAAGGTTTTCTTTCTGTGTCTACTCATTGTTTTTGTATGACTTGATTTAGACACATAAAATGGCAATTAATGTCCGTTGCCATACGTCAAATTTAATTAACACATACAGGGATGTAATTGTTGCCTGTCCACAGATGTTTTGATAGATCAGTTGTGTATCATTTCCCACCAGACCGTAAACACACAGATACAGAAGTGTGCAAATTCCACACCACCAATGCGGTCAGGAGCTTTCTGTTGTTACTGTTTGGTGGTGATGTAAAAGATTAGACTGAAATGATTATGAAGCACAGAGTTTCTGTATTATCAACAAGCTGCTGTGATTCATGAATTGATGAATACTAGATATAAATATATGAGTGCACAGTGCACACTCACACTTATGGGTTATGCATACCCTTACCTTCTTTCTTATGGCTTCTAATGTTTTTAAATTACACACCCACCCACCTAGTAGGATGCTTAAAAGTGTAACTAAATACTTTAGAAAATCGGAAATTGAAGGCACCACTCGGAAATTCATGGCACTGTATTATTTTGTCCTCAAAACTGGTAAATACCAATGAATTCAGGGTGTTTGAGAGGTCTGCTGTTAAGGAAAGGGTTTTTAACCTTTGCCATTTGGCTATAGAATGGCCTTACTCATCCCATGGTCAATAATTATATATAACCCCAACTGAGAGTAACTGGGATCATACCATGTGAGGGTACCTATGCATGAGACAAAACATTTAGGAGCTGCTTCTGTCCATTAGTAGTACAGAGGGCAGCCCTGGAGTAAATGTTCTGTTTCCCATCCACAGATCTAAGGTTTGCTTGAAAATGGACAGGGATGAATTTTGTTTTATGTGAATGGGTGCTTATTAACCCTATAGGTAGATCAGTCCAAATCTATTTTAAGCTATGACTTAGTCCACAAAGCAAATAAAGCCAAAATCAACCAAATAAGGCAAATACTATTACACACATTACTACTAATATACAGTGCATACAATGAACAGAACAGGAGAGGTTAGCTGATAGGCTTTTTGTTCAGTGCACCATAGCAAAACAGAGCACTGCTAAATCCCTAATGCCAAAAGAGCAAATGCAGAAAGCCCAAAATTGAAAAGGTTGAGTTATTATACATAAATAAGAAGGGTTTGGCAGGCAAATCTCCAACATGGATGATGCAGGGGCTGTTGCTCCCATGCAGGAATGTTTTTTGTTCCCAAATGGTTGATGCTTCTTCAAATTAATTGTTTTGTCTTGCTGAAGCTACATTTAATGTGGGCTTGTCCAGATGTAATGGAACCATCCCTGATAACAAAGGGAACTATAATAATGCCAAAACCAAAAAGTGAGGGCCAAGAATGCTGCATGAACTGTACGGAATGCTGTCAGTAAACAACAGTAATGGAAAAAGTTAATATAGGCCATATATGTCATTCATAAAATATCTCAAATGGAAAGTACTGCAGGGATATATGGAACAAAATGAAGAAACGTAAAAAAAATAGCAGCCACCACAAAGCCAGAAGACAGTGAGCTGGAGCACCAAAATGCACACTGTCACACAAAAGAAGCAATAGAAACTGATAAATGTATTTTAGATTACCTGAAAGAGACATCAAGACTATGAGTCAGTACCCAGAAATCATAGAAAATGCACTGACTGTAAGTACTGAAGTGGCTCAAGCACTGCCGAATAAAGACTGCAACTCAGCAAACTGAAAAAAAAGAAAAAAAATATTTAAATATATCTTACTTTAGAAAAACGGAACAATACTCCTTGATATCTCTGAATAGTTCCAGGTGAATTATGGAAAACTCAGGACTAGAAGATAACATCATAGCAACAGAGGCAAATTGTATGTTTCGGTTCTCCCTAATGCAAACCGTTTTGCTCCAGCTAAGATTTCTCTCACATTATGTATGTTTGAAAACATGCTGTGCAAAAAAGTTGAATCTGAGTGTATGAAACTTATTCGATTTAAAAAAAATGTTTCAGTTTACAAAAAGAAGAATGGTGGGCTTTGAAGCATCTGCAGGAAAAATCTAAGAATTACATATTTAGGCAGGCTGATAAAGGGGGCAATTGAGTAGTAATTACCAAAGCTAAATATGTTAACATGGTTTATAAATTGTTGATGAATGAAAATGAATATGTTAAGTTGGTTAACAATCCAGCTGCCTTATTTAATTTACAATTATTGGCTATTTTAGAGAGGAGAGAAACACTAGGTTTTCTATCAGTTCAAGATGTTAAAAAACTTTATGTTGCTAAACCCAGGGAACCAATCTTTTAGTCTATTCTAAAAGTGCACAAAGATCTAGTTGACCCCCACTCCCCCTCAGGCAGACCCATTATTTCTGGTATTGGGTCATATTTGCAAAATGCGGGAATATTTTTAGTGTCTCACATTAAGAAATTTTTACAAAGGGTCCTGGAAGATATTAAAAACACTGCAGAACATTTTGAAATTGTGATAGAGGTCTGCTGGCAAGATGAATACTTTTGGGACACAACTGATGTTAGTTGTTTGTACATGAACATATAGCTGAGATGGAGTCTGGAGGCAGTTTTCAATATAATGAAGGTGGGACCACAGACTTTCTCATTAATATCTTGGAATTCTGCCTTACACATAAAACTATTTTTGTTTTGAAAATGAGATTTTTCTCCAAAAGCAGGGTACAGCAACTGGGCCTCATTTGCTCCTTATGTCATTATCTATATAGGAGAGTTTGAGAGGAAATTTGTTTATTCCTCGGAATTTTTTTCTGAGCGTGTTACTGTATATAACATGCTCAGAAACTAGATCTTTGTGCACTTTTAGAACAGAATAAAATATTGGTTTCCAAGGGTGGGAGGCTGGCATAATGGTTAAGGTGCTTACCTTACAAACACAAGGTGCAGGGTTTTATTCTCACAGGGGGTAATTGGCTAGGCTTAAAATGGCCCACAAGGGCAATTAGTCTAGTACTAATCTATGAACCTATAAGAGATACCTTGATGATTTGTTTTTGATATGTAAGGGGCATGAGTCACAGTTGATACATTTTTTGGAAGAACTGAATATGAATAGCCATGGTTTGAAGTTCACTTATGAAATCAACAAAGTATACATTCATTTTTGGATTAGGAGTTTTACATTGGTGTGGGTAAGAAAGATTCAGTTCATGCATTACAAAAAGGTGTCAGCAATTAATAGTTCCCTGCATACTTCTAGCATGCATCCTCTTCATTTAATTAACTGCCTGACTTATTGTGAATTTAGAAGAATCTCCTTAAATACTTCAGAGGAAATATTTAAAGAAAAAATCTCCTGGAGGTGAGGGATAGGCTTCTGGATAACGGCTATTCTAGGGAAAATTTTAATTCTGCCAGAAGGAAGTTGGAAGGGAATTTTGAAAGGTGCCGCAGCAAAGGTTATAGGACAAATATGAAGTTTAACTATAGGTACTTGACTCTTGAGGCTAATGAAAAGAGATGTATTTTGTTACCAAGTAGTCTCCTTTTTCTGAAAAGTTAAGAAATTTGTGGCATGTGGTTTATTTAGATGAAATGGTGGCCAATTTGTTCACAAATCATGTCACATTTTCCTATGGGAGATTCTTACATTTGAAGGAATTGTTGAATTTTGCTTGAAGATTTTCATTGATTTAGGTGGAGGATTTTGGGGTCTTTTGCATGTGGCCACTGCAAAGTTTGTACAAAATTAGGAATTTGTCAGGGATTAAAATTAATGGTACAGGGTATGGTTTGAGAGGAAGATTCAATTGTGACTCTTGTGGGGTTGTATATATTATTGGTTGTGATTGTAACTTTATTAAGGGTTATGAGAAACAAACTAAGAGAAAAGTTAAGATTCACATTATGGAACTTTTAGGGGTATTAGGAACACTAATTTCAAAAGCCCTGTGGCAGATGATTTCACAAGATTCATTCTGGTTCAGATGCTAGTTTTTTTCTTTAGTATTTTAATTTAGGCACACTTGTATGGGGGTGATTTTGTAAGCAAATTTAATGAATTGGTAAGCAAAACAACTCAGTTACTAGATTTTAAGTCCCGGGGTTTGAATTTGGAAGTCAACATGAATTTTTAGTATGGCTTTACAGCAGTTGTTACTGAATGTTTAAATTTTCTAGTAAAGTTTTTTTTTACCATTTTAACAATTTGTTAATATTTATGATAGGTCAAGTTAATGGAATGGATTCTCTGCACATTGTGGGGACTTCAAAATTTTAATTCGATCATGTAATTGTGCGATTAATTTAACTGGACTCAACCTGTATATAAGTTATTGCTGTATGCTATACACTTTATCCTGAGAAGACGAATGGCTGAGGTACCAGATGCACTTTCTACTAAAATAAGGTCATTGAACAGCCTGGTTCATTTTTGTTGTTTTTGCTGTCATAACAGGAAGACCAAGAATTATGAAAATAATTAAAAGAATCGGAAAATATAGAACAATGAAAGCCAACATCACTTTTCCCTTTTTAAGATGTTTTTTGTATAGGAGGTCAATCCCCCACCCCTGCATTTCCCAGTGTGGTGAGCAAGACAAACACCCTCAAAACTTATGTCAAAAACAAGTTCATCTTAACTTGAAGAAAAGAACAGAAAAACATTAAAAACATATATACCAAATCCAGGATTGCTGTAAGTCTCCATTTTCAATCATTTTTTCTCATTATCTGTCTCAAATACTCAAGAGTCACAGAAAATCTAAGGATGCCAAACATACAATTATTTATGAAATGTATGCAAAGCCAGATCACGTAAATGGCTACATAAGAGTAGTAGAGGTACATAGCAATAAAAGGACAACTTTTCTGCAGCCATACAAATAATTATGATAACTTTCTCAAATAATACAAAATAATAATATATCATGACTCTCAGAATTTTCTTTGTGGCTTATTGTGATAATTCTCTTGTCTATATGTAATGCAATTAAATGGTTATTCCAGTTGTAAAGACACATACACACCTTAATCATCTTGTATTGCAGTTTGTTTCTCATGAGGCTAAAAGATAAATGGATCATAAGTTTACCGTCACAAAAACCTCTGCATTTAGAAGTAATAAACAGGATTTTATTTGCGGATGTAATGATAACTGAGTAAATTATTATTTTAGGCTATCATTTGGCTCAGCATGCTGGTTGAAGTTTACCACAGCATCCACAATTAAAAACAAATCTAATACAAAAACTAAAGGCATATCTGTCTTTGAAAAGCTATACTCTGTAAAGAGAAGGACTTAGTATAGATAATACAACTCTTGTAACATCACGGCATAATGGAATAGTGCGTACCCAAATTAAAGTGAAATAGCTAGAACAGAAAGTATCTGATCAGTTGTCATCTAAAGATACTCTGGAGAATTCAGTAGGAAACCACTTCAGTTGGAGTTGCACAGTGAGGAAAGGAACAGGAAACGGTGGCAAATGATGCAGTCAAAGATGTGGAGTGATAGCTCAGTGAGTTCTCATATGAAAGATCAACAGATGAAGAAGGAAGCAGCTGAACAGAATATGTCACAGGAAGATGTTCTAGAACTTTCTGTAGAATGCCGCAGGAAATGGAAAATAAAGAATATGCTCTCAGTTTACAAGAAAAAGATCTAAGGGAAGAGCTGATGATTTAATAGAGATGAATCCACACATTAAGACTGATGAAAGAAATAAATTAAAGAAAGTCAGTATATGACACAATATGTTAGAAGTCTGATCAAAAAAACGAACACAGAAATCAGAACTATTAACAGAAATTCATGTGGTATAACAGAAATAAACAGGATATATTACTGTGCAGCTAAATTAATAACAGACAAAGTTTGCCACAAAACTACAAGGTAACAAGGGAAAGGAAGAAACCAACTGCCATCATGGAAGTATCAAACAGAGAAAATTATAAAACAATTATGATGAGAAGTGTCACTGCTAAAAGAGTATAGAACAGGGAACAGATCAACAAAAATACTTAGAATGACAGATGTGATAAAAGCAATGTGCAGTACTAGAAAAGACCAGGATCTAGTGTACACTACTGCAAACAATAAACTAAAGATGTCAGCATAGGTAGAAAAAATTTAGAAGAAATTCCGATAAATGTAAAAGAAAAGTACAAAATAAGCAATTAATTGATAATCCAAAACGTTTTACAGAGAAGTGAGAAAAAAAGCAAAAGGAATAAAAACATCAAAAGAAGACATAGACACATTTTGGAGATATAGCTAGGAAGACCTTGTGGAACATTACAAAAACTCTGAATGGATAGAAGTAAAAGAAAAAAAATAAGAAGTTAGAATGCACAGGATATGAAATGGGATGAAGTAACGGCTAGAGAAATTAAGACAAAAATTAAGAAAAGCTCCTAAATTGAAAACCCCAAGCTCATTTGCAATACCTAACTTCATGCAAAAAGTAGTAACATCTTTAAATGAGGATTCAGGCCTGAGTAAGAAGTACTTACATGCACACCCTGAACAAACACCAACCTGGTTAACAAAAGAAAAATGATACCCCTCCTTAAGAGTGAACCTGCAAGCTATTCTAAAACAATAGACCAATAACTTGCCTTTTGATGATGTATAAACCATATACTGGAATTGATGCTGACAGAGTTTATAGTTATTTAAAAGAAAACTCAATGACAGCAATAGAACAAAAGGGTAACAAAATAAAGTCACAGGGAACAAAGGATTATTTGCTGTTAAATAAAGTCATAATGGAGAATTGTAAAAAGGGAAAGAATTTAAGTATGGTATGTCATAGCTAGATTACAAAAAATGCATTTGACAGCATCCCACTTTCATGAATAAAGCAAGATACAACCTATGTTGATCAATTAAATTACAGTGACCATGAAACACTGGCAATCCACTTTGCAGCTAAGTCGTGAAGGACAAGTTATCTCAGGGATAAAAATTCAAAGGGAGATATTCGAGGATAACTCTCTGTCACCATTGCTCTTTTGCCCTCACCCCATTAAGCTGTCTATTTAATAGATTAGGTCAGTGGTTCCCAAATGTTTTCCATTCTCAGCTCCCTTGTTGAATCCAGGTTTTCCCAAGGTGCCCCACCCCATCAAATTCTAACAACTATACTTTGCGAAATAATAATTTTTTTTTAATTAAAAGTGTTAGTAAGTCATTTATTCTCTGGATGCAAAGTTAGTGTGTTCCGAACTGGTGCCAGAAAGCTGCAACATACACTATTCTGTGGTGGCTCAACAAGCAAGTCATTGCAGCGCTGCTAAGTTACCAAAATTTTTACTTATTTGGGAATAAAAACACACTTGGTCCAGTAGATGTAACAGCCTCCAAATAAGATGCGTTTCTCATCACCTCCAATGCAAACTAACAAGACAAGAACAATTTTGTCAATAGCTCCATTCTCATATAAATTAGCATACAATGAAAAAAGACTATCATTATTATATGTTTTAGTTACATATGTATTTCACATCTTTTTCTTTCCCTTGATTTGGTTCATTAAAGTCTAAAACTATCTTATTAATGTCACTGATCCAGTCCTGGTGCCAGACACCAACATGCGCATCTTTTCAAGCAGCAAGCACAGTTTATTTTATTTATTTTACATTTGTTAACCGCGGGTGTCTGACTGAGCCAAAAAGGCCCTTTTTCAGCAGAGGCCCGGGGAGAAAAGCTCCACAAAGAAAAATTACAGACACATTTAGTTATTTAGACATGATCAGTATACACACAAATTACAAGAGACATGTTTTTACAGTGGTATGCGGCACATAAACGGTTACAGTGGAGAGAACAAACAAAAAAATATTAATTTTAAAAATAAAGGTAATTAATAGATTTGTGGTGTACAGCTGAAATTTGGAAAATAGTTAGAAAACATACATAGTACACAGGTACAGTACATACACTGTAGATTAGCCAGTGTTTGTGAGTAAGACTGAAAACTATTATCAAGTGCTCTAGATTTAGTATGTATATGTTATCCGCTTTCACTAGCCTGGGGAGCAATCATGGCACTGCCGACTTTGCTTGAGATTTTGCCTGATGAGGTCTTTAAAGGAGGCTTTGGATGATGTGTTTTGAATGCTAGTAGGGACAGAGTTCCATTTTTTAGCCACTGAACAACTATATAGTGCATCTCCAAAGCTATTGTAGCTGTTAGTGACTTCTAGTAGTAGTTTGCTTGATGATCTAAGAGGCCTTTTGGCTGAGTGATGTTGTACTAGGTTTTTGAGGGCAGGACACTTATTGGGGAGGTAATAGATAGAATGACAGAGGCAGAGCTGATTGTAGGTTAGGAGGTTGGGCAGTTCAAGCCAGTGGAGCTGCCTCAAAGCAGTACAGTGATGAGTTCTATATGAGCAATTTGCAGCAAAGTGGGCAATTCTATTATAGCAGGCTTCCATTTTGCTTAGTTCAGTTTTGTTGAGATTAGTCAGAATGGGAGATGCATAGAGTAGGGTGGATAGAAGTTGGGAGTGAGCAATGGCTGATCTTGTGTTGTTGGTAAGAAATGGTTTGATACGGTAGAGTGACCCCAATTTGGCATGTACTTTTTTAATAGTTAAGTTAAGATGACTATCGAATTTTAGGTGGGAGTCTATGGTTATTCCCAATAGCTTGGTCTGTGCCACTGGAGCAATTGGAGTAGCATTTGTGGAGTAGATAGTGAATTGAGTGTGTTTGTTAGAACTGGTTATAATCATAAGCTGAGTTTTCTTTGGATTGAGGATAAGTTGGGGTTTGGTAAGGTAGTTTTCAATGTCAGAGAATGCTAGTTGAGTTGTTTGCAGGAGGGTGGG
This sequence comes from Protopterus annectens, assembly GCF_019279795.1. Lineage (NCBI taxonomy): Eukaryota > Metazoa > Chordata > Ceratodontiformes > Protopteridae > Protopterus > Protopterus annectens. The sequence continues at coordinate 1,374,124,018 of NC_056733.1, forward strand.
AATGTTTTGTGCAGCACAGATTAAGGTAGTGTCATCTGCAGACTGAATTATAGATGCATGCTCTGTGGAGGTATGGAGGTCATTTGTGAAGACTGTGAATAGTAGTGGTCCTAAGATAGAACCCTGTGGGACACCTATAGTTATGGGCAGCTGAGGAGAGAGAACATTTTCCCATTTCACAGCTTGGTACCTGTCAGTTAAGTGGCTTTGGAACCAGGTAAGAGTGGAATTTGATAGCTGATGTTGGTTTAGTTTGTTTAGCAGGATTTGGTTTGAGACTGTGTCAAATGCTTTGGACATATCCAAAAAAAGAGTTGACACTTGTAGGCCTTCATTTTTGAGACGGTTTACTGTGTCTGTGAAGCAGAGGAGGGCTGTAGTGGTACTATGGGCAGGTCTGAAATCATGCTGAGTAGGTGACAGGATGTTATTGTCTAGGAGATAGTTTAGCACCTGGGTATGGATACATTTTTCTAGGATTTTGGACAGTGGGGAGAGTAAAGCAATGGGTCTGTAGTTATTAAGTTCAGTGGAGGTCCCGTCTTTATGTATGGGTGTAACATAGGATATTTTCCAGAGTTTGGGCACATAGTTTTCAACAACTGATCTGTTTATGAGAGTGGAGTCTGGGATAGCAATAGCATCTGCTGTGAGTTTCAAGAAATAGCTGGGGAGTAGGTTGGCTGCTGTTGATGAGGTTTTTAGTTTGGAGAGCATGCTTTTGATTGAAGTGGTGGAAACTGTTTTGAGGTTAAAGCTTGAATTAGTGTTATTTGTGCTGCGGGGGGGGGGGGGCAGTGAGGAAGGAACTGTCCTGTGATACTAAGGATTAAATTGAGTTCACAAAGTGGGAGGTGAATTGTGTTTCGATGGGAACTTTAGTGTCAGGGGTGGTTGGTTTGGGGGTAGCCTTTTGGGTGGATTTTAATAGCTGGCTTACATTTTTCCAAAATTTTGTGGGTTGTGTTGGTATGTAGTTTGTAAGGTTGTGTAGTAGGATCTTTTTGTCCAGCCTAATGCATTTTTTGCATGGTTGTGCAGTTCTTGGTACTTAGTTAGGCTTTGTGTTTCTTTGTTTTTTGATAGTAAAGCCAGGCAGTGTCTCTGGACTTAAGGATTTGTTTGGTTTCTTTACTGAGCCAGAGGTTGGTAGAGGTTCTAACCTTGATTTTGTGCAATGGAGCGACAGTGTCTAGATGTTGTAGAAATATTTTGTTGAAATATGCTACAGCCTGGTCAAGTGAGAGGGTTTTAGGGGGGGTCCAGTCACAGTTACAGAGTAAAGTGTTGAGGACCTCAGGAGAGATTTTTTTTGTGTTTCTAGTGGATATATAGTTAGTGGTTTTGCATATGCTTGTTCTACTATGTATAAAGTAAATTATGTTGTGGTCACTTAAGGTGTCTGGGAGAATGCCTGTGTGAGGGTACAATGTGGGGTTGTTAGTTAGGACCCAGTCAAGGATGGATTCCCTTTTAGATTTGTTTATCACATCTAGTTGGAATTTGGACTAGCGGCTGGTAGCCATGGAGATTTATTAGATTACTTGGTGGTTCTGATATACAGGTGAACCAATCTAGGTTGAAGTCCCCCAGAATAATGATTTCTTGTGAGTATGTGGAAGAAGACTGGGATAAGAAGTCTTCAAGGCTAGCAGGTGTATTACCAGGTGGAATATAGATCACAATTGTGGTGATGACCTTTTCAGGGTGAAGTTGAAGTTGTGAGATAAGTTTGTCCCAATTATTGGGGGAGGGGTAGGAGTTTGGTAATTGACAGACAGTTAAGTTGGACTTGTACAGTAAGGCAGTTCCACCCCTTTTACAAAGTGGTTTGTCTTGTCTAATGATATTGTAGCCGGTAGGGAGAACTTCTGAGTTAGCTATGTTTTTATTTAGCCAGGTTTCTGTTAAAGCAATTATGTCTGGGGAGTAGTGTGCTATTGTGGCCTGGAGTTCAGGTATTTTATTTTTGATACTTCTAATATTAATATTTAGCATTAAAAGATGGTTGGTTTTGCTGCTGTTGTTGATTTGCCCAGGGATGAAGAAAGTGGGGGTGTTAAGTTCTGACATTTGTGTTGGAGCAGTTTGTGTTGGACAGGAAGGATTTGGGTCTGGGTTGGGGTGGATATCCCCACTTATGGTGAGCCTGGAGTTAAAATGGTGATATAGATGTTGGAGTTTGGTGAGGAGTGTGAGGAAGTATTGTGTTTTTTTGGAGTAGGAATGAGAGTATATGTGTTTAGTTCTGAACTGGTCCATTACGTAGTTCTTGAATAACTGTGGGCAGATATTATTATAATGTGTGGTGTCTGTATACGAGAGTGCATAATGTAGTGTTGTGCTACTAGGTTTAGGGAAATTGCTAGAGTGATAACTTGTGGTGTTGTAAAGAATTATGAGAAGACAGACTAGACTTAGTTATGTGATAGTCATGGTTATAAAGTTTAAGTTGTTTCTAGGTGGGGGGTCTGAATAGGAATTATAGGGTTGCACTATATGTGGATGGGGAAGTAGTGTGAGTGATGTAAAAAATGCCTAGTGGGAATAAGAGTGATTGGGTGTATTTTGTGTGGAGCAAGTTGGTGTGGTATAATGTGATATGACTTGAGGAGCTGTGATTGCTGGAGGTGATGTGAGGGTGAGTTGTGGGTGTGGCTGTGATTACTATAAATGTAGAGGTAGTGGGGGCAGGAGGGAATAGGTGGCAGGGCAGGGGAGAGGAGAGAGCCCGAGCTTTAGCGTGGGTGAACAGAGCAGGGCAGAGCCAACTAAGACAAGAGAAAAAAGTATTACTTTACAAATCTGAACACTTTAAACAAATTCCTGAGGTCTAATGGCTTACCGGCAAGCAGAATGTAATTGCTGAAGAGCACTTGTGTCCTGGTGGGAGACTAGAAATGTAAAGATGGATCCATGCTCAGCAGGATTCTAATACAGACTTTGTATTGGGGGAGGAAGATAGCACAAGGGGTGTAAACCAGCTGGAACGCTAAGAAACCAGAGAGGCAATCAGTGGAAATTAGTGAAGGCCTCAGAGGGGGTAAGTAATAATTCAAACTACTTGTAAAGTGAAGGAGAGAAGAGACAGCAAAGTTTATTAGGGTTGGGAGTGTGTCTTCACATTGACTTGCTGATTAGTAACCAGTTTGTGCACAGATGTGCACAATGCTTGAAAACTAGTGCCCATACAAAAAAGAAAGCCTTTAATTATGACAGCAACAATCTGTTTTATCATTACTGTTTTCACAATAAATTTTTGGATATTTTGTGTCGTGGTCTTCTCTTCTCCAGTTTGGAAATATATTGTTGATATCTGGGAAGTACACATCCAACCAGAAAGTTAAATCCTAGCTCTCACACAGCTAAAACAACAATTAAAAACTGAGTAGCAGTTTCATTACATACACAGTTTTACAGATGATATGACACTGTGTGTGTGTGTGTGTGTGTGTGTGTGTGTGTGTGTGTGTGTGTGTGTGTGTGTGTGTCTATATATATATATATATATATATATACATACACACACACACACATACATACACACACACACACAGACACACACACACACACAAACACACACACACATACATATATACACACACACACACACACACACACACACACACACACACACACACACACACTCACACACACCTGGTTGAATTTCAATCTCACTGTTACACAAATCAAATTGCTGACAACCATTTCACTGAAATGCCATATAATCCAATTCCAAATAGCAGAAATATCATATAGACGCAATCACCCAAGGAAAAATCTTTAAAAAAAAAGTTTTTGCAGGAGACCATCCATGTGGGGGATTTGTCCCTCACACACCCCTTTACTAAAATATATTAACTCCACGGTTGCAGAACTGTGGAAAATGTGAAAATATCACTCACATGAAATCTCACCAGTACTCAACTGGAAATTACACCAGCAGTGATTATGGTGATAACCCCAATTGCATTTTCATATACTTTTCATATTTATACTGGTGTTTTACAAAACTGTGTGCAGCTGTCACATTCAGTGAGAGTGACTGACTTTCAACCAATTAATCATTCAAATAAATGCACTTTTAACCTTTTTGGCTCAGTGGTTTGTCATTCAGTGAAATAAGCATTCGACCAAATGCAGGAATTTATACCTCTCTATATATACACACACACACAAACGTAAACAGAGATAATACAGATATAGAATAGCCCTTAATCGCTTACCTCCACAATCAGGAACACATACAGAAATAATCTGGACCACTTTTAAAATATTAGCACAATTAAATTCAGAAGTCGATGCAATACGAGAATGTAAATCAATATGCATTAGTAAAAGAAGTCTACAACTCCAATTATTGTAGTAATTTATTAAATATAATCCATCACTTCTTCTCCCCAAACCTCCAATTTCAGGTGAGGAACAGAGCAAAATTTTGCTTCAAAATCATGGACAGCTGAGAAGTATGAAGAGAGAAAACGTATAGTCTTGCTAAGGCAGTATAATAAAAACGTGCAGTCCTGCTAAGGCATTATAATACTTCTACAACTGAGGAGTGAAAACATAACTATTACTGAGCTATAGGGAACAAACAACTGTAACATCCATTGGCAGCATTGTTTGCCAAAAGCAGCTATGTAAAACTTAACATTCTGGTTTTTATTTTCAAAATTAGAGTGAACTAGCTCTCACCAGCAGTCAGATCCAGATCCAACAATATTTTACCCAAAGTAGAAATGAGCTGAACCAGTGGAAGCACTACTTTCTTTTGCATGTCTGAACCCAACTAGCAACTTGGGGAGACCAACGTGCTCACCGCAGCCTCCGTCTTTCTTAACCTACCCTGTTATATCCTTTTCGCTAGGATAATTAACTATAAATAAACAAAAAAATACCTCAGATGACTGCAAATTGTTTCAAGCTATGGATAGAACAGATCTATATCGCTACTATAAATAATCAGTAACTGTTACACTATATTTCAACTGCCTGCTGTAAAAAAGTTGACCTAACCACACCTCGTGCTTTGACACATGATGACACATAGGCTCTACCCAGATGGAAGTTCCTGTTCAATAACTACAGATAAATAATGTAAGCCAGGGTTAGCTGCTCACCTCCTGTGTAGCCTATAACCTTTAGCGTGGCCACAAAATAAACCGCAAACTAATAAGCTTAGTAACTAAGCTTATTAGTTTGTGGTTTATTTTGTGGCTAAGCTTATTAGTTCACGGCACCCCTGTGAGAAAGCCGCAGCAACCCAGGGTGCCGTGGTGCACACTTTGGGAATTCCTAGATTAGGTCATGCTTACAACAAAGTGCAAAGACTTCTCATGTTCTTGTGAATGATTTAAAACTGCATAGTTCATCAGCTGTGGAGCTCAAAGCACACCTGCAAATGGTCAAGACTTTTTCACATGATATAAGAATGTCATTTGGTTTTGATAAATGTGCAAAAGCAACCTTTAAAGAGCAGGAAGGCTGCAGTAGCAAGAAAACAGTTTGGGATATGAATGCGATATAAAAGAATTTGAGCAAGACGGAGTGTATAAATATTTGAGAAATGATGAAGGATCAAAAATAAAACAGAGCAAATGCAAACAAAACTCAGTAAAGAATATTTTAGAAGAATAAAATTAATAATGAAAACAAAAACACCCTGACATCCACAAACAAAGTCCAAGCTATAAACTAATTTGCCCTTTCTGTTCTAATTTATATTTTTGGGGTGATTAACTTGCCCTAAATGTAGTAGATCAGTTGGACAGGAAATCAAGACAAATGCTTCACGCTTACCAAATGATATATGATATAAGATACCCAGAATTGTTGAACATGCTCCATCTTAGCAAAACCAAATCTACATGAGCTACATGAACTAGGGATATGAACCTCAACACAACAATGAATAGAACATGCTGGAGGGATAGATTCCCTTCGCAGAGACTTCCCTTACTATGAAACAGGGTCCCGATCTACATAAGACAGAGCCCCTCACTATCACTCTTGAAGAGGAACCTTGATGAGTGGATGGGTAACAGAAAGTTCACACCAACAGCACTACTAGATAGGGGCCAAGGGTACTAGCTGCTAGTACAATGCTCTAGGGAACTACTAAAGGGGTGGTGAATACCGCACAACGTGGCTGGGCTAATATATGCCTTCAGGCAGACAGCCCAGTACCAACCTATGAACCTATATAAAAATCACTGTATTAAAAGATTATATATCCCTCATTCTGAAGGAGGTATGAGTCTCCTCAAAATTGATTACATGTAATGATCTACAATTGTAGGATTGTATACATATCTGCTGACTTCATCAGATCCAAACATAGTGAATGTTTTGAAACACGAAGAGAACAAATCTAAGATGACTTCCCTGCTTAATTTAGCAGAAGCATATTGGTGTGAAGCAGGAATGGCAACCAAACAAGTAGACAAAAATCAGGCACCAACTAAATATGCCAAAAAAATAAACAAAAGAATATAAAGAGAAGGATCAAATCACAAGGCAAGAAATGTGGAAAAGACATAAATATAGCTGCAAGTACAGAAAAATCCTGTAACAACCTCATGTCAATCAGGCTCTGATACAGGAATGCTTAAGGAGAGGTTAATTTAAGACAAAATCTAAAAAGTTAATATTAGCAGTCCAGGATAGTGGACTATGTACACTTTGGGGTACAAGATCCATTGAACATGTGGGAGAAACAAACAAATGCAGGTTCTGTAAAAACGAACTGGAAATAGTCGGACATCCTGGGTATGATATACTAATGGCAGATGGCCTGTATACTGTAAGGAATAATAACGGGGCAAGACTGCTACACTGGGGATTGTTCAAACATTACAAAACTGAAGTAGTTTAGAAGCACTGGAAACATGAGCCAAGAAGTATTATAGAGAATGATCAAGTTTATATCACACGGGATCACCCATTACTAACAGTTCAAAAATACAGTCAAGAAAACCAGATATAGTAGTCCATGAAAAGAAAACAAAAGTAGCACTGATCACTGAAATTGCTACACCCAGTGACTATAGTGTCTTATGTACAAAGAGACACAGACTCATAAAATGCCAGGATTTGCAGACAGAAATGATGGCAATATGGAGGAAGGATATCCAGACAATTTCCATAGTAGTAGGAACAATGTGTCTCATAAAAAAGAATTTACAGTCTTATTAGGTATTTTGCTGATGCATGTAACTCTGCATAAATTGTAGAAGGAGTCAATCCTGGGCACATTGCAGGTGCTGCAAAGAGCACTTTTGACTAACATCATGGACTGAAGCAATACTACTTTTACAAACTTTAATCATACTTTTACATAGGGATGGGGTCCCTTACCATCACCATATTAGAAACCCAAAATACTAGCACTAATCTATGAACCTATGAATCTATGAACCTATGAACTTGCAAAAATTAAACTTGAACATCACTGCAACATTTTGGAAAAGGCAAATCCATTTTCCATTCATGGCAGAGTCATGTTTCTTCTTAGCTGTCTTTTCTTCAAACTTCTATGCAAAGACACACAATCTACTCTGAGACTAACTTCATCCAACCCACACTACTACTTAAGAAACAAATCCAGTGATAGCCCTACTCTCATAACTCTAGCAACTAAACTTCATCCCATGGACAACATCTTCTCTGTTCTTACCTCAAAACTTTGGCAGTCCTTGCCACCTGATCGTGCTGAAATCAGAGAATGCAAAAAAATTAGATGTCAGTTCAAACAACACCTAGCTGAACAATATAAGTGTACATATCAGAACACAGATCATGTCACCTAACTCCCATGGTTACATTCTTCTCAGAAAACCTTTGCTTAATATCCTAACCTCTCCAACATATAAACTCATACCCATCACTACCCCATCTGTCTATTCCACACTATATATGTAAATCCACATTTCCTTTTATTAGTTCTCATATTGCAGCTCTTGGTATTCTACAACTTCTGCTCTATTCAGTGCTAATATTTCCCTTCATATTTGTATATTTTACAGGAGAGGACCAAGGACCAAACCCTGTGGGACTCCACTCGTGACTAGTCAGCAGTCTGACTTGGAGTAAGCTACTTTCACACTGTGGGTTCTATCTGTGAGCCAGTTTGCAACCCACCTAGTGATACAGGGGTTGATGCCTAGCTTAGCAAGTTTTTCTATGATTCCTGAGTGGGGAATGGCATCAAAAGCCTTGGCCAGATCAACGTAGGCTGTATGAACCATCCTGCCTTCATCCACAACTCTGGTGACTAACTGAAAGAATTGTCATCATCCCCTTTGGGAAACCACCCAGTTCCCATGAATTACCACATTGATAGTAGTCCAATGAACCCAGAAGGTGTTATAAGAGATCTAGGAACATAGGTTGACAGCAACCTCTCTTTTGATCACCATATTGCCATTGTGGTCAGAAAGTCCTTCTATGTGGCACATCTCATTACTAAGGGTTTTGCATCCAGGAAGAAAGAGGTCATTGTCTACCTCTACTCTTCCCTCATTAGGCTAATCATCGAGTACAATGCCCCATTTGGCATGTACCTCACTAGACACCTGCAACAACTGGAAAGGCCGCAAAAGTACCTCACAAAGAGGATCCTATGCCTTAAACACTTGTCCTATATGGGCAGACTCAAAACACTCCAACTATTCTCTGTCTCATATTGCCTAATTAGAGGCAATCTCTGATTGACTTATAAAGCCATGTCTGACCCAGCTCTGTTAGAAATGCTACATCTAAAGAAATCCCAATCCCACCACACCACATGCTCCAAAGACCTCAACCTCATTACCACAATTAACAGAACAGGTTGGAGGGACAGGTTCATAACCCAGAGACTGCTCATGTTATGGAATAGACTACCCATACATGTCAAGCAGAACACCTCGCTGACCCTCTTCCGGATAAATCTTGATGAGTGGATGGGAAACAGAAAATTCACCCTGGGGATAACTCCAGTGGATCTACTCGATAGAGGCACTGGGAACTAAGGTCAGGTGGCACTATGCCAGGGAAATCCTATGGCTAGGCTTGTAAAGGCCCTAGGGCCATTAGCCTAGTACACATTTATGAACCTATGAACCTAAATACTATGTCCACCCTTTTGGCTGGACAATAAACATCTGTATTATGCACTGCATACTTCTGATCCTACTTTTTAAAATTTCTTGTAAATATGTGTATATTTTTTTTACATTTATTCTACAACATGCCATTATACTATATAACTTAGTTATAGCTTTAATGTTAATTTACTGTTACTATGCATGTAACCAGGGAAGACCCTGCAGATGGTCAAATTTGATCAGAGCTCTATCCCAGCAAATGAAAATAAACAAAATAAATTAAAAAAATAAAGTAATTGAAAGAAATATGTATTCATAAACATTCATGCAAGGAGAATGGGACACGTACATTACAAAGTAAGAAAACTGCCACTGTGTGATACAAGAGATATACTGCCACTGTGTCATAGCCTACTGTTCATCACCTGTCCACTTTGTGGACCTTAACAGCAATGTCAAAAATACCTGTCATGCACTATCTATATTTGGTCTCCTGCAACCTTCCTAGGCACAAGTATGGGTGCTTTTCCCAGTCTCTGCTTAAGAAGTTGCACTTCTTTGTGTGTACTCCCTGAGCACCGACCATCCTCCCTAGCCCCAGTAAGACATGTGGGCCACACCCCTACACTCCTCACCCCTCTTTCCCTGCCTGGTTCCTTCAGTGCTAGGGCTGTTCCTCGAACCCTAGTTGCCTGAGTTATAGTAAGGGTTCCATCACTCTGTGCCATGAAACCGCTCAGGTGAATTTATCAATAACTTTGTTCTAAGGACCAAAATGGGAAAATGGAAGGTGAGCAAATATGCTGTGGAAGTTATTAGGTTTGCTATGTCTGTTGGCTATTTCTGTATGGGTAGGTATAGCAGAGGCCTTCACTAAAACAGTAGAGTTATCAAGTAATTTATTTAGTTAACATACACTTCCCATACCCTGCAAGATCTGGGCTACAGAGCACTAACCTGTGTTATTTAATATAAGATTTTTCATGAAACCATGGGGCTGAGTTCTGAAAAGACTGTATGTCATGAGAATACCAAACTAACAACTCCAGATATATGTTGTGACAATACCAAACTGACAACTCCGGATATATGTCATGACAATACCAAACTGACAACTCCAGATATATGTTGTGACAATACCAAACTGACAACTCCGGATATATGTCATGACAATACCAAACTGACAACTCCAGATATATGTCATGACAATACCAAACTGACAGCTGCAGATATATGTCACGACAATACCAAACTGACAACTCCAGATATATGTCATGACAATACCAAACTGACAACTCCGGATATATCTCATGACAATACCAAACTGACAACTGCAGATACATGTCATGACAATACCAAACTGACTTCATATATATGTCATGACAATATCAAGCTGACAACTGCAGATACATGTCATGACAATACCAAACTGACAACTGCAGATGAAGAGCTCTTGCAGTTCATAACTGGAAGCAGTAGAGTTGTTTATTATTTATTTGTTGGTTGGATGTCCATTAAAATGTATTATATTTACAATGTCAGACTTTGAAAAAAAGCAATGCATTCAAAATGTTTTAGCAAGGAGGCAAGACCCACTGACTCTCCTAATAAGGTAGGACAATCCCTCTGCATTATTTATTCCTATCCCAAAGTCAAGGCAGATTACAGAACTGGAACTACCTGACTTATTGAATTCTAATTCTGGAGTTATATGCTGTCTGAACTCCAAGCTTTGAGTAATTAATAAAGTACTTACACCATGCTATTATATGATATTAATCTTCTTTTTGTTTGTTTGTTTTTTTGTTCGTATTTTTCAATTTAGAAACATGTCATATATACAAAGATGAGACATACATACATAGTACACTACTCAAACAAATGCTGTGGTAGTGAAAGTCTTAACTTCATCAGTCTGCATTGGTAATACTTCTGAAGTCACTGCCTTGTATGTGACAAATCTTTATATCTCTAAAAAAAGCCCACCAATATTCAGTCTTTGCACAGATGTGCAGTCATGTTTCAAATGTGCTAAATGTAAACTTCACTCTTAATGGATAGTTTTTTATGATTTTTTTTTTTATTTGAATATGTGTCATGAACAAAAATCACTCATGATCACTAATGAAACATGTAAATCTGCACATACACATTTTGTAATACTGCTCTTACAGCATAGCCTGTCAACTCACTGGAAGGTCACCTCCCTTAGTGAACTTTGAAGCTCCACGTTTTCTTCTTTGACTGATTGGTTGTTCTGGGCCTTTTTTTCCTACTGCCATTTTGTCATCCTTTTTCATCCATCACAGCTGAACTCTGAGTGGAAAAGGTGCTAATATGTCTTTTCATAGCACATCTACACCCAACTCCAGTGTTGCTTTGAGCATATGCTTCACAACTTGAAGATTCATACTTTTACTGTTAGAGTCTGACCAATGTGTATATGTATGAAAAGCAATGCTTGATTATTTTGTCATCCTTTTACCTGTATACTATAGCCCTGGCATTGTTGTGAGTGTTTGTAGAAACTGCAGTAGTACAGACTTGCACTTCTCAACAATACTAAATTAAGTAAAATGATCCATCATTGTAAAGACACTAAACCACCACTAAAAAATGAACAGAAAAAATAGTAAACTAAAATAATAAACAAAACAAGCATAGAATTAAAGGTAGGGAACAAAGTGAAACATGAAACTGAAACCTCTTGCATTTTGCAATAAATGGAAACTTTTGACAAAGAAACGTTGTTATCATGCACTGACACAGTCTGAGTGACAATGCTCACTATGACACCATGAAAATGGCCACTTACCCTTTAAAATATGGATAATCTAATAGATAAAACAATTTATAAAGGAAAAAACTGCAGGATTACCTCAGTAAATGTTAGTAGCAATATACCTAAAGATTGAAAGTCGGTCAATTTCTATTGTTTATGCCAAGAAAAGAACAGAAACAGATGGGAAGCTGCAAAGAGAAGGGAGGAGAGATAATTTTATTATTATTTCTCATGATAAAGAGTTATTCAAGCGCATGTACTAGAAGAAGATTTTTATTTTATTTTATTTTATTGGATATTTCATATTGAAGGGGTACACCAATCACAACTACCCATTTGCACATACTGTCCGGGATAAGATAAAATAAAATGGATGGTTTTAACACTTTGCACAGAATACAACTGAAGCAATCTCTAGATCTAAAAACAAGTAAGTACATAATTTCAAAAGAGCAGTTAGTCATGTTCTCAAGTTAAGTAGTCATGAAATAACTGGACAAAAATTAAAATGATAAGAAGTTGTATGACTGGAGCTAAAGAACGACCTGTAGCTTAGTAAATGTCTCTGAAATGAAAGAAGGGTCAGCTTTATTGTCAATCAATGCCTGCACTCTTTCAAGCTTCTCTGCAAAATTATAGTTTGTCCACAGGATTTGACTGAATGTGATGAGCTTGATGCTATGAACATTACCTCCTCCCAAAAGGTCACCAGTGATACAGATTCTGTTTGCTTTCTTGTGGGTTCTACATTATGGTACAATAGTTAGTACATAGGAATGGCCAGACTGCTACAATGGGATTAAAAAAATGTACTGATAATCTTTAGAGTAAATACACATGCGTAATTAAGTAAATATCTAGAAAACATCCATTATGTTTGTGTGACAAGTATATAGGAATGGCCAAACTGCTAAAAATGGACTGATAATCATTGTAGTAAATGCACCTGAGCAATAAAGTAAATATTTACAAACAAAACCATTATGCTGGTATGATAAGTATACAGGAGATGCCAAACTGCTAACTGGAACTAAAAAATAAACTAATCACAATTTCAGCCAATGCTATTGAATGACAAAGTAAATATTTGAAATGAAAGAGACACTTATTTCAACTACATTTTCAGTATGCATCTACAGCTCCATATTGCTATCCATGCGCAACTCAGAGGATGTGCACTCTAGCATGTAATCAAATCTTCCATGTGAAAAGAGGGTGATAAATGAAATATCAAAAGCAGTCAATTTCTTCAGATTTTTTTTGCAAAAATTATACACCATCATAAAATAAATTTTTCGACTGAATAATAGAAAGCTAGCTCCAAAAAAGATTGCTTATTACATTTTAAATCAGGTGATGGAACACTGTATAACCAACTAATTTCACATAAAATGCAAAGGATTTTTTTTTCATACAGACTGTCTAAATGATATATTCACCTTGAAAAGTTGGAGCTGTCTGCATCTGTAGTCTGATCTTCACCAAATCCACAGGACAACCAATTCCAACAGAGATTAACCCAGTAACCATGCTAGCAAATGCCACATCAGAAAGTGTAGGCACAGCCTTCTCTTGTCCACACCGATACTGAGTGATGAGTCTTTGCACATTACTGAATATACCAAACACCACAGAGTTGTAAACAGCAATGCTGGCCAGTGGGAAGGACATTCCTTTGAAGAATCCTGTAGCCTGGGAGTGGGGTGGAGGGTGAAGCAAAGTACATTTGCAGTAGTAACAATGTCATACAGCACAGTCTAATACAACAACAATCTTCCATTTTACAAATAAATGCAGGCAATTTTGTCATTTGTAATTATGCTACTGTGGCACTCTAAATTATCAGCTCAACCTATCCCACACCTGTCAATTAATGTGTACTAAGTCTGATACCACTGCTCCAGTTCAGAAATTATATACATTTCTATTTATACTGGCCATTATATTTTAACAGACTTGTGTTTCAGTTTAAGAAAGTTTTCAGTTATTTATTTATTTATTTTTTACTTAGCATGTTATGATACTGGTATACAGACTCAAAGTAAAGTGAAGCATTACTATATATTTGATTCAGTAGTTGTTTTAGCCTGTCATTTTGTGTACTGATTCACCACACACACACACACACACACACACACACACACACACACACACACACACACACACGCCATGTATACATACAATATAACCCTCTTCTATACTGCTAAAATGGTCAAAGTGAAATGTTTTTCAAATTGAAAATGTAGTGGATATCTTCATTGATTAACTTGCTCTTACTTGGAAGAAAGTTACTTATATTCCCCACACACACACACACACACACACACACACACACTTTGCTTTGAGAACTGAGTGGGCAGTGGATGCAGTCAGCATGCTCACTCTAGGACATGGAGGTGGTGGTTCATATGACAGTGAGTGAGTAAACAAGTGAAAGTACAGGTTTAGCAATTTTGCTGATGATCACAGAATGCCAGAGTTAATGGATTTTTTCTATCTTCCCTGGTATTGTGTCATCCACAGTAAGTTCAAATGTAATAACATGGGCACAGGAGACATAGACCCCCCTCCAAAAAAAAACTCTTTCACCCAAGTTGTTACTGTTTTCAGTGATTCATTGGTTTAGTATTGTTAATGAGCTGGAATCAGATAATACATATTCAATGATTTGATGTTTCATAAACTATTTTGTGTGTGTGTGTGTGTGTGTGTGTGTGTGTGTGTGTGTGTGTGTGTGTGTGTGTGTGTGTGTGTGTGTGTGTGTGTGTTGTAACACTTAAAATATCTAAACTCATAATACCCATAGTATTATAAAAGTAAACCTATTATATGCGAGGAGAAACTCTCTCTGCAACCCCACACCCCACAACTTATATATACCAACTCTGATATCACTCAATACTGGGATAAGGACAAATTTCTATTTATAGACATTTTCAATATTCTGAGCTTTAGCTATTTTGAGCAAGAAACAGCTTTTAGATATTTTAACTTTTGATCAAATGACTGGAACCTACACACACACACAAAATATAACAGTCTATTGATGTGGTTCACACTGAAAGACATCAGTGGCCCATTCCACAGGATAATACAAATATAAGTGAAAGGTATCCAAGGTATCCTATCTTTTACTTCTACTGCTAGTGAAGGGTGCTGACAGTGACAAATAAGTCACAGTGTGCATAGGGGGGGGGGGGGTCATACCTCTCAAAACACTTAGTGTAAGAAATCTGGAGAAATCCTAAAATAATGGGGGAGGTAAAGTCCCAAAAATAGGGACATATTTTAAATACTGTTTTTATAAACTCAAAAAAGTTGCTAGAATAACAGGTTTTGCATTTGCATACATTTTCTGAAGACTATGTAGTCTGAAACTCAAATGTATGTTATTATTTATTGACTTAAATTCTTCATGATTTGCTAAAAAAAAACAGAAATTGTATGAGGAACAGGCCATAAATATGAGGCCAAAATCGGGACATTCTGCAAAAATCTGCACAAATGCATAACATGGTACATGTGCAGAGCCTTATTTACATGTTCTAACCTCAACTCTATTCCTGACTCTAACTTTAACTATTATGTTATTAAAAAACTTTTTTTAACATTACCAACAGGCAGACATACTCTTTTTGCAGGTCAGTTTTTTTCCTCTGATCATAAAAGGATAATAATTGTTTTCCTGTGATCATTGTAGCTTCAGTATTTTTTTTTTCTTTCAGGTATGTGTTGTTGCTGTGTTGGCACTGATATGATGTGCACCAGGGTTTCAATATGATGTCATTCCACAACATACTCATGCATATATAAATACGGGTATTGTGTTTTTTGCAGGGGTGTAATTCTTCTGCACTCTTGACACCCCTGAAATCCACGGTTGCACAAACATGGGGAAAAGGGAAAAGATCACACACCCACACTGCAATCACTGTCAGCATACAAATGGCAATTTAAAAGTTCAACAGATGGGAGTTAAGCTTGATCACATGTAGCACATCAGCTTTGAATTCAATAAGATCTACGGCAGCCTTATACAAGTACCTGTCCTTGTATCTGTTTGTAATGTAAGTTACAAGAAGTATAGTCCATCAACAATGCTTATGGTTAGGTACTGTATATACTTGTCTACCTCCACTTTCATTACCTACCTGTAAATTAGTGTCTTGGTTATCTTGGTACTCATAGATATGTAATATGTTATGCTTTAAAACCCTTTATTTATGCATCATGCTATCATCATAAGGTAGCCATTACAGGGAACAAAAAAACTAAAAAAAAAAAAAAAAAAAAAAGATTACTACTGAAGGGCATTTGCTTATATATTTTCATATGGCAACTGCATGTCAAAGTTATCTAAAATGGGACTTATTCCTTAAACAGATATTTTATTTACTCAATTTCACTGAATCGTATAAAAATTTACTTTTCATTATCCCTAAAGAAGAATGTTTGCTGCCTCTTGTTTTTTTTTTTTTTTTTTTTTTTTTAAGTGAGGTGTTTATTTTATTGTGTGACTGTCTATATGCCATACCATTACAGAGGTGGGAAACTTACCTCAACATAACTTCTGAAAATCATAGATAGTAAATGAAGGAAAGGCTGTGCTGTGAATGTAGGAGCTAACATTATACACAGTAGCTTTCATAGCTACATTCATTATGTTAAAGTCCCACAGCTTTGTCATCTGTATCTTCCACATTTTAGTTATAGCCATTGTATGAAATGTACTTTCTAAGACATAAAGTATGGGCCGGATTCACAAAGGCTTGCACGGAGTCTAAGAGTAGAGTAAGACTCCAGACAGCCAATATGTCTGCCAAGCGATCCAGAAACAGCTGGCAGGGGCATGCATGAGAGCTCCTAAAACTACCCTTGCACGGACAGTGTTATGTTATGCAAATTACCTCATTTGCTGCTGAAAGCTATGCAAATGAGATAAATTTGCGATCCAGGAAACACTAACCTGTCCGAGTAAGAGTAGTGTTATTTGCAGAAATGTACTCCGTTGGTAACGGAGTACCGTTCTGCAAATAGCAAAACGGAGCTATGACAGCTCCAAATAAAGGATGCATCCAGTTGAGGAAGCATGCCAATAGCCAAATATAAGGCCATTGGCATTTTTATCGGTTGCAAAATAATAAAAAATATTTTTTTCCCCGATCTCCGATGTTTAAGCATAGAGCAGCATCGCGCAAACGTGCGGCGCTCTAAAAAACAGAAAAAAATAAAATAAAAGCCAAAAAATAGGCATTTTATTAAAAATATTCATCTGCCATGCAGGTGAATGGCAGGCTGAAGACAACATGGCTACTGAGTAGTGGTTGCTAAGGAGGGAAGCTCAGTCTGAGAGATGTAACCAAGCTTTACTAGGCAATCCTATGCAAATGAGGGTAAGGATAGTGAATCCCAATTTTCCCTGCCATGTGAACCATGTCCCTTGAGTGTAAGAGTAGGATTAGGGGAGTAACAGAGTAGAAAATAGGTGACATTATGAGGGGGTACGTTTCAAAGACTGCAAGCTTATTGGAGCAGAGTGGCATATGTTTGCTGTAAGTGACTCAGGACTGGAAGAGGAGTGTCTACAGTTGTCTTAACTGAAACCCAGAAACCGAAGGTGTACGCCGTGGATATCACTAAAGTTTCTTGCAAAGATGCTAACACTGTATGCGCGCGTGTGCACACCTGTAAACCCGTCTAAGCCTGTGTGTGCCCGTGTAAGCCTATGTAAGGCTGTCTAAGCCTGTGTGCACGCATGTGCTCCCACCTAAGCCTGTGTAAGCCTGTGTGCATGCATGTGCACTCGTTTGCACGTGTTTACGCTTGTTTGTGTGTCGCTGCCCCCTGTGGAAACACAAAGGGAAAAGGAAGGAAAAGAAGTAGTAGGAAGTTAACCAAGGAGAACTAGCAGACCTGCCAGGTGAAATCAATCAGAATCAGCCAATTACACAGTCAGTACACTAGCCCAGCCCAGCACTTAAAACTCTGCAAACAACATTCCCCCATGTTTTTCTCAGAAACACTGCAACATTGCAGTCTACAAAGAGAAATGAAAACTTAAAAAGCTTAACTGAGACAAAAAAATGTTAGGGGCTGCCATTGCTATTATAAGTCAACATGTGCAAGATGCTGAGGGTGGTGCCATTGCAAATGCTGCTGAGCAACCCACAGTGAGGAGACGGAGAAGAGTGTACAGACCCAGGGTAACCTACCAGGGGCTACATGAGCTGGAGATAGTGGAGCGCTACAGAGTGGACAGAGACCTCCTGCAGCAAATTGTTGAGCTGTGCAGGCCACGCCTCACACACAGAACCAGCAGTGGGGAACCCATCCCAGTGGAAACCAAGGTGTTGGCCTAAGAATACTAGCAATGGGTACCTTCCAGAGACCAACTGGTGATATAATGGGGATTTCACAGGAATCAGCATCCAGGGTACTGCACCAGTTCCTGAATGCACATGTCGGTGATTATGTATATTTCCCCAATTCCCGTGAGGTATTGGCCAGCAATGTGCATCTCTTCCAGCAAATAGTGGAATACCCTGAGGTGGTGGGTGCAATTGACTGCATGCACATACACATCAACGCACCAGCCGGTGAGCGGGGTAGGGTCTACATCACCTGCAAGGGCTTCCCACTCCATCAACTGCCAGGTCATGTGCGATGCCCAGGGCATAATACTGAATGTGTGTGCTGGCTGCCCTGGAAGCTACCATGATTCCCATATCTGGCATCTGACGCAGCTGTACCAGACATCTGACAATGGGGACATCCCTGACAGTCACCTAGTGGGGGATGCTGGATATGCACTAGAGCTGTGGCTGATGACACCCATCAGAAATGCACACACACCTGAAAAAGAACTCCATAATGAGGCACACGCACAAACACGAAATGTAATCGAGTGTGTGTTTGGGATGCTCAAGTCACGGTTCGGGTGCCTGGATACATCTGGTGGAGCCTTGCAGTACTCACCAACTACATGTACCCAAATTGTCATGGTATGTGCCATGCTACACAATATGATCCTGCGAAAACAGCTGCAGCAGGAACAGCATGGGGCAGGGCCAAACAGCCTCCCACCATTGCCAAGGCCTGCACAGGCACAGTGTGACTCGGAGGAGGAACAACCTGAGCCTGCCCCATTAGGCAGAAGGAGGCGTGCCCAGTATGCCTTAGCCTTGGCAAAGAGGCAATGCAAAGCACATACACTGGCTCAGTAGGAACCCTGGAAATGATACCTCTCTCTAACTTGCACATAAAATAAAAGGGATGCCTAACTTGACACTACCTGTTTCCAAACATGTATAGGGAGTGTTGTAGTATGTGCATCCGACATAAGCAGCCCTGCAGCACCACCTGAGGCATGATTGCCATGTTTTAAGCAATATAAAGCAGTGCTAAGCAGCTTTTACCAATATTTAGTATATGTACACTAAATTGCCCATGCTAACTAGCGCAATGTCAGGCAACATTGAGCAATGTTGGGCAAGGTCGGGCAAAGTTGAGCAAAGTCAGGTAAACATGCTCATATTAGCTTTACTGTCTCTTAAGCAGTCTGGTCTGCCCAGCATGAAAATAAAAAGCAGTGACAGGGCTTGAACCCAGGATACTGTGCACTATAGTCACAGCACTGAACCACTAAGCCATGATAGCATTTCAGTAGCACAAACGCAGCAGGACAATTGTACAGTAATGCAAACACAAAGAAATGCTGTAACATGCACCTAAAGAGGCATATGGGTAACCTCCTCCACAGACCTATGCAGACAGAGAACATCAGGCCAGGTGGTGTGATGTGGGTTGTGTAGGCTATGAAGTTGCAATCTAATATACGTGACATTGGACGCTAAGAATTGTAGTACAGTAGTATGCCTCAAGCCAGTATGATAGACAACAGTACAGACTGAAATGGTGTACCGTACATAGCAGTGCAGGCATACCAAATGTGTATAAGTGTCAGGTGAACCCCTCATCCTATGTACACCCACAGTAACAATCAAGTGTGCCCCCAGGTAGAAATGTACAAAGAATAGCTGTCCCCGCTTATGTAGAAATGCTGATAAGTTTATGCAAAGTGTCTCATGGCAGCCCTGCAGGCACAGCATGATCCCTGTTGATCTATGACACAAAGGTGAGGCCTGCTGTAAAACTACAACTTGATGTTTCATACACATATAGTATAAATGTCTATACTGGGTGTGCTGACACACTCCAACAAATGTAGTGGATTTCATTCAGCATCACACTGAAAGGTCATACTGGGCATGCTCGCACACGTAAATAAACGAAGCAAATGTCAGGCAACAACATACTGAAAGGTCATACTGGGCATGCTCGCACACGTAAATAAACGAAGCAAATGTCAGGCAACAACATACTGAAAGGTCATACTGGGCATGCTCACACACTTAAATACGGAGGTGATAATAAAGGATCTATGGACAAATGTGGATAGACATCTCTACTTCCACAAACACATTCACAAAGTTGTCAGAAAATCATGCTATGTGTTCACACAAACTGCCAAGGTCTGTGCATGTAGGTCAAAGGAGGTTCCCACTTCTCATCAGTCATCAGACCCGTCAGAGAGTACCACAACACACTTGCGATGAATCTGACTAGGCACGTTCAGCAGCCAGAAAGACCACTGAAGTACCCTAACAAGAGGATTACTGGCCTCAAACAGCTGCCCCATGTAACAAGACTGAATGTAACCCAATCCGTACTCTGTTGCATACTGTCTACTCAGGAGATCTCTGCCCAACAGACAGGTCCATGTCATGGTTACACTCAGATCTGTTCTGAGTTACAGCTCAGTGGCACTAAATATACAGACCCAACTGATATTGCCAACATCCTGGCAGATAGGATCAGTGTTAACTTTACCCCCCTCTCACCCATGAAAAAGCACATCTCTATAATGGAAGACTGCAAAGTTGCTGTCATCGCGGTTGCACAGGTAAAAAACACTCTCCAAAGCCAGTATCACAGCAGCCATGGGACCAGATAACTTCCCAGACTGTGTTCTACACAAACCACAGAACGAACAGGCACCACACTGATGTACCATGTGCAGTCATAGCCTCACCTCATGCTTTGTGCCTGCTGAATGGTGCGCAGTGATGGTTATCCCACTACACAAGGGTGGAGACACCACGGACCCCAGGAACTAGTGCCCCATTAGCCTGATGAGCCCGCTCTTCAAGGCCATGGAATGTATCATCACACAACTTATAAAAAATTACATTGGTAATCCCCAAACCCTGGACCACAACCATGTTGGGTTTGTAAAATGCAGATCATGTCTCCTAAACCTGATAGATGACACTGAAGCAGTCATTAGAACCGTAGACAAGGGTAAGGTGGTTCGCACAGCCTATGTAGATCCTGCCACAGCTTACAACACCACCCCACACTCTGGAAATATAGATAAACCCACTAAACTAGGTATAAATTGCTATGTCACAAGATGGGTTGACAAAGGCTTACTGACAGAACACACACTGTGAAAGTAGCAGACTCCATGTATGACTTTGGACCAGTGATGAGTGCAGTACCACAGGGTCCAGTCCTGGGTCCTGTCCTGTTTAGTATCTACTTCCCTGAAGTAAACTTTAACATGGAAGGTCTGGGACTACTGAAGTTTCCAGAGGACTGCAAACTAGGAGCCATAATTGTAAACACTAAAGATGTGGACATCTTACAAAAGGGCCTCACTGAGACAGATGGCTGTTGTCAAAGCCATGGGCTCTAGCTCAATGCCAAAAGGTGCATTGTTGTCCCCTTTGTTAAAAATTCAGTAGCCAAGAACTACAACATAGGCGGTAGTATACTTAACACTGAAAGTGTGACAAGAGACCTTGGGTCACAGGTGGACAGTAGACACAACTGTGATAATCACATCCACACAGTAGTCAGGAAACCCTGCTATGTGGCACACCTCATCACAAAATGTGTCTCATGCAGAATAGAAGAGGACATTGTTCCCCACTACTAATCACTCACTAGAACTATAATAGAGTACAACACCACTTTTGCTATGTACCTCACAAGACAACTACAACAACTGGAAATCCTGCAGCAATACCTCACAAAGAGCATTAGTGGCCTGAAATACATGCCATACACAGACCATCTCAAAATGCTCCATCTGTACTCCCTTGCATATCGCCTACTCAGATGTGTTCACTGCCTAACATACAAAGTTATGTCAAAGGCAGAGCTGTTGGACATGCTCCACGTAAAACACTCACAATCCCTCTGACCTTTGGACTCAAAACCACAAGTGAAATACAAAAGGCAGGGGTGTACCCATTTACCTTATGGATACGCACACCTTCAGGTTAGTGGCAGAGCATGAGGCCTTGGAGACCATGCAAGTGCAACTAATATTGGGCAAAGCTGCTCATCAGATTGTAGCCTGCTACAGATCACCTACCTTGTCTCAGGAACCTCACTCAGTATTCCTGAGACCAGTGGAAAATATAAAGGTCCTATCAAACACCATTACATGAGGTGATTACAACTACCCAAACATTGAGTGGGAGAATTACTCGTGTACAACGTCCTTTGCCCAATGTTTCCTAGAGTTTAAAAACTCTAACACCCTGGAACAGCTGGACACCATGCCCACTAGAGGTGACACCATACTGGACATGATCATCACCAACATGGGGTATCAGTGTTCCACAACAGAGATAAAACCCTCACTGGTAATATCAGATCATAAAGTAATCACACTGGACATCCACATCCCACCCCCCACCCCCCACCCAGTTAAAGAAACCACCGTGAAGACATTTTCAAAAGCAAACTGCACACTTCACAAGACCAAAGTGGAAAGTTCCAAAGCCCTCTTGCTATAGGATAATGGTATACAATCTGCCGAATCATTTACAAGTGCATCCTATAAGCATCTACAGGGATTCATGGATCGAGACATCACAAATAAAACCAAGATGCACTCCTCCAAAAATAAGAAAACAATCTGGTGGTCATTGCCCATAAATAAGCTAGACAACAGAAGGAGGAAACTAACACCTGATAGAGCCAACTTCACTAAAGGAAAGGCATCACTGATCATTATTAGGAAGAAACAATGATCGCTCATAAAATAATTCAAGGACAGTTTCTAAAGACAAATTTGCCAAGGAATGTAAGAATAACAACCACAAAGCCTGCCGTAGCTATACCAGACATGTAGGTGTCAACTTCCAAATATGCTGTCAGCTACTGACAAATGGCAAGAAATACACTGAACCAACTTTCATTGCCCACATCCTGGGGGACATGTTCAGTGTAAACTTCCCCCCATCACCCCCAAATGGGCCTGTGTCCATCACAGAAGGATGCAGAGCCCCAGACTTCATGGACATGCAGGTAAAGACAGCCCTCTCCAAAGCCAAGAACACAGCATCAATGGGACTGGATGGTGTCCCAGGCTGCGTCTTACACTAGACCCAAAAGGAACTACACCCTCACCTACATTCACTGCCCAGACTCAATCGTACCATAGGCTATGTACCCAAAAAATGGCATACACTAACAGTCATCCAGCTCCACGAAGGGTGTGCCACAACAGAACCTTGAAACCATTGCCCTATATGTCTACTCAGCCTGGTCTACAAAGCTATTGAGCAAACTGTCATGGAACCCATAAACAGAGACATCGGGGACCTCCAGACACTGGACTCTACACAACCTCACCTTGTTAAAGGCAAATCCTGCCTCCTAAACATAGTTGACTTATTACAAACAGTTACCAAGGACATAGATGGAGGTGAAAGTAGTCCACACAGCCCACCTGGACCTCACTAAGGACTTTTTACACCATTCTCCACTCTGTCATCATGGACACACTTACCAGCCTGAACATTAACAGCTATGTCACAGGATGGGTGGCCAAGTGGCTCACAGATCAAACACACATGTTCAGAGTTGCAGGTGCCATGTCCGACTCTAAGCCAGTCACAAATGGCATCCCACAGGTCTTGGTCCTGGGACCTCACCTGTTCAGTAGACACTGCTCAGAGGTACAGGCAAGCATGGGAGTAGTATGGCTGAACAGGTTTGCAGATGAATGCTAACTGTGGTCCATAATCAACTCTACAGCTGACACACACATCCTCCAGAAGGGGCTTACAGAGACAGATACCTGGTGTCAAAACAATGCCCCAAGCAGAATGCCAAAGAATGCATAGTCATCCCCTTTGGCTAAAACAAAGTGCAAACAAATTACCACATAGGTGGTACTCCAGTATGTACAGAGAAAGTCATGAAGGTCCTGGGGACACAGTTAGATAGTAAACTCTCCTTTGATGATCACATGGCCAAAGTGTTTAGAAATTCCTTCTATATAGCCCACCCAATGTCACCTAATGTAACCCACTTTGTCTAGTCTGATGATGTCACCATCCTACAAATATACCTGTGGAAAGTAAAACTCACAGTAATGTGTATAGTGCGTCATGTAAATGCGTACACCTGTAGTATCATAAACCAGTTAGTTAGGGGTTTGAATCCTGCACTTGACAAGTGTGTGTCTGTTTGTGTGTGATCTCCTTGTAGAGGAGCAACCTTTTGGGAGAGTACTCAAACACCTTAAAAGTGGATTACCAATCTTGTTCAAGTCTGATGATGTCACCATCCTACAAATATACCTGTGGAAATGAGAACTCACAGTAATGTGTTTAGCGCGTCGTGTAAATGCGTACTCCTGTAGTATCATAAACCAGTTAGGTAGGGGTTTGAATCCTACACTTAACAAGTGTGTGTGTGTGTCTGTTTGTGTGTAATCTCCTTGGAGAGGAGCAAGCTTTTGGGAGAGTACTCAAACACCTTAAAAGTGGTATACTAATCTTTGTCAGGTCTGATGATGTCACCATCCTACAAATATACCTGTGGAAAACAGAACTCACAGTAATGTGTATAGCGCCTCGTGTAAATGTGTACTCCTGTAATATCATAAGTCAATTAGGTAGAGGTTTGAATTCTGCACTTGACAAGTGTGTGTGCCTGTTTGTGTGTGATCTCCTTGGAGAGGAGCAACCTTTTTGGAGAGTACTCAAACACCTTAAAAGTGGTATACTAATCTTTGTCAGGTCTGATGATGTCACCATCCTACAAATATACCTGTGGAAAAGAGAGCTCACAGTAATGTGTATAGCGCGTCGTGTAAATGTGTGCTCTTGTAGTATCATAAACCAGTTAGGTAGGGGTTTGAATCCTGCACTTGATGTGTGTGTCTGCTGGTGTGTGGTCTCCTTCGAGAGGAGCAACCTTTTTGGAGAGTACTCAAACACCTTAAAAGTGGTATACTAATCTTTGTCAGGTCTGATGATGTCACCATCCTACAAATATACCTGTGGAAAAGAGAACTCACAGTAATGTGTATAGCGCATCCTGTAAATGCATACTCCTGTAATATCATAAACAAGTTAGGTAGGGGTTTGAATCCTGCACTTGACAAGTGTGTGTGTATGATATATCTTTGGAGAGGAGAAACCCTTATGGAGAGTAGTAAAACACCTTAAAAGTGGTATACTAATCTTGGTCAAGTCTGATGATGTCACCATCCTACAAATATACCTGTGGAAAAGAAAACTCACAGTAATGTGTATAGCGTGTCATGTTAATGCATACTCCTCTAGTATCATGAAGTAGTTAGGTAGGGGTTTGAATTGTGCACTTGGTGAGTGTGTGTGTTCTATGTGTGTGACACTGTTGGTCAATGTGTTGTGGGTTTTGCTTTTACTACTGTATGACATATCAGTATGACAGTAGTATGTGCATTGCACATGTGAGGTAGCTGTATGGCAAATACATATATGTACATGTGACCTCAATTATTGCATATGTGGGAACCCTGCTTTCTCCAAGAACACATCTGTCATCTTTTCCAGAGTGTGCTGCTGCTTTCCAGACCTTAGGTCACATCTGTATGCTTGTGACAAGGCCAGTCACTGCAGTGATGCCTGGCCTAGGTCATCCGTATCACACACACTCATTACGGTTTCTATTGAATTGTGTGAGTGAAGGTTTATGGCCGAGGTATATGTCAGACCTGTTCAAACGCAGCAAAGTCTGTCAATGATGGCTATTCATTATAGGTGTACAACAACCTTTGTGGATATGCATGCAGACCCCTTATTGCTTATGTGATCCACCGAGGGATTTAAAAATACCTTTGGAAATGTGATTATCAAAGAAGAGATGACGTACAACTTGGTTGCATGTACACATCGATACATGTTCTTCATGTTGGTGGCTACTACCTATGTGGTACTGTGGGGATACTATGTTCCATAAAGGTGGATGACTATGCTTTGGTCGGCTTATAGATTTACAGCATGGGTTTGACAACAGGGATCTCTCTGTGTGATACCCTTGTGGAGGATGTGTGTGTCATCTGGAGAATGCATTATAGGCCACAGTATGCATTACCAGACGTGGACGGACATATCCCTACGGTGATTGCTTGTACCTAAGAGAGCTATATGCCAAACAGGAGTGGTCTCAGTAATGGGTGCAGGTGAATACCACTGGTTACTGGCATAGTATAGTACCTGAAGGATCCAAATGTTACTGTGTGTCCTACATCTGTGTGTCAGTTGTATAGACATCATCTAACGATTGGTTATGTTCAGGCTATTGACGTTATGTATACTACCAGAATGCAAAACAATGACAGATAGTAACAGTATCACCCACAGCACAGTGTCAAACTATGTCATACATACATGTGTACTCAAGTTCTACAATGTGTGTAGTACAATGCATAATGGCCACCAATAGAAACTATGTAGTGTTACTGTGTAATACAGGGCATGTCACCCTGCCCATGTGTCCACTATGCACAGACATGCAGACAGTGCACCTCCACAATGTTCACAAATGTACACCTGCAAATCTGTGCCACACACATCCCACACATACTGTCCACTCTCTAACACATGCTGCCAATACTACACACATCAGCCAAGTGGCACGTAGGCAGACAATACACTACTGGAACTAACCCTGGTGTAAACATGACTACAATGACAATCATAGCTTAAATGCATCATGCCTGCTCAGCTACACCTTCAAGCATATCATTACACTCTACTGCTGACAACATGCTAACATTGTTATACTGCTATAAAGTCACCCTGTGCATCAGTACCATGGTAGCCTGTCCCTGCATCGATGTTACAGATGACAGGAGGTGGCACAGGTTTCATCATATGCACAGGGTGTGTTGTTGGTTTGCCAGAGGTCTACAGTGAGACATACAATTGACATGTGTGTGTGTGTGTGTGTGTGTGTGTGTGTGTGTGTGTGTGTGTGTGTGTGTGTGTGTGTGTGTGTGAGGGGCAAGAGTACTGCTATGGGCCAATGTTGATGTAATGTGTGTGGGTATGTGTTAGCCCTAGGTGTCTTGTTTATGTGTGTGTGTGTGTGTGTGTGTGTGTGTGTGTGTGTGTGTGTGTGTGTCTGCATGCACACAGTTCCACCATGTGGCTGCCATATATGGGTATTTGTAGGACAGCCACAGACTGTACCTGCCAGGCTTTACAGATCACCGTCTTGGTTCACGGATACGGTACCTGTACCTGGCAGGGGTGCTACTGACACTATCAGGTACTAAGCCAGACTAGGTACTATCCCCAGAGGTAGATGGATGTACACTGGACCCAGGTCCCTGCTGGGACTGTCCAGAGCCACGTGCACGTGGTCTTCTAGGATGGTCTATGGACAGCCCACCCCCAACATTGCTGGGGCTGGTACTGGCACTACGGGAGCGACTGTGACTTGAGGGACATCCGCAGCAACTGCCAGCTGCTGATGTTGCTGGCATACGTCTACGTTGATGACTCAACCATCCTGCACTGTCCTGACACATGGACATGACATTGCGGAGGACATCTAATGTCTCACCCCAACATCTATCAGTGACCTCAGTGTAATTAAGGATGGCACTTGCTAGGTCAGGGATACTGTCAATTACGGCGATGTTATGTGCCCTCTGTGCCCTTAGTCCCTGTCTGGTGTACTGTTCCATACATGCCTGTGCCTCCATGACAGCCTAGAACATGCGTGAGGTTGTATGACCTGTGGCACGTCTGCCAGTGGCATGATGAGCAGCAGTGCTCCGACGAGAACCCTTGGACATCTGCCTATGTGGTACCCTTCCAGACATCTGGGTATGGCTGCTGTGTCAGGATGCATGTGCCATAGATACCACACTGTCCTGGCCAATGCCGACTGTACGCTGTCCCTCAGCTAAGGGCATTGGTGATGGATGGATGTATTGGCAGTATGACTGTGTGCATGGATGGTGTGGACACTTGTGTACTGTCGATTGGTGGCCCAACAACAGACCCTGGCAAACATGCCTGTGCCTCAACACACCTATCCTCATTATCACTATTTCTGTCAGTGACATCAGGTTCCCTGCTGCAGTGAACCAGCCCAAACTCAGCACCTGTGAGAGGAAGACAGGAAACACACTTTACGACCTGTACATGATGTCGGCACACATGCACACATGAACACATGAACACATGCACACATGAACACATGCACCCATGCACACATGCACACAGGCACACAGGAACACATGCACACATGAACACATGTACACAATACACTCCTCACTAAAACAAACACACACACACACACACACACACACACACACACACACACCACCAGCAATCCAGAACATACTCAATAGCATGTGATGGTGGGGTACAGTATCACAAGCCAAACATTTATATCACACGTGTCAGCATGCAGGACATGTGTTGCTCAACAGCATTTAGTGTGAGTGTAGACAGCCCTTGCTAATAACAGTATACATGGCTTTGATGCATGTGTGTTTTTGTTTAGTGATTGGCCTCACCCTGGAACGCAATGTGTACACGGACAAAACATTGCTGTGCAAGTATTAAAAGCTCTGCAATGTCGTGTGCACCATCACTCACAGGTATACATACCATGGCTAGATGTGTATCATTGTGTCACATAGATGTCAATTTCTGATTAGAGCGTCTGTGTCTTTAGCAGATAATTGTGGACACAGGTTTAGCACATGCATGCTATGTATACACACAGGATAAGTGGTGCATGTATACCTAATGGAATACCATTGCTCAACATAGCCATTGTACAGTGGTTATGGTGAGTGTAGGACATATTGTGGACATGCCAGTGCCAGCCATGACATGGCATGCTACAACACAACTGCAACATTAAACATCACACATACACAATGTGTGTCATGTGACCTATACACTCAATAGCATTACAAGACATATGCGTGTCACTTTGTACAAATGGTGATTGCTATGCATATTGTGTATAGGTGCATATGTTTTCACACACACAACATTGAGGTGCACAGCAATTAATGATATGTGTAGTACTGTGGCCACTGTAACTGGATGGGGTGTAGTACCATGAGCCATCATCATGCAGCATCATGTGGTCACTCAAGGCTACTAATGTGTGCCAGACTGGCACCTAGCATGCTGTACCTGAACTGCAGTACCATGGCTACATTCACCATTTCACAGCCAGTTGTTACATGGGTTTGTAAGGTGCCCAATAGGGGGCATTGCCTAACATGAATGTGTTATGTGTTGAAGAGTGTCGCACAGCCACATGAGAGGCCTCTACCCCTCGGGTATATTATGTGTGCTGTGTGGATGACATTTGGGATACTGCAGTGTGACATTACAGTGGGTGTCTGAATATGCCATGTGTAGCATGTTAACGTGTACTGTGTATGACACAGTTGTGTATGTTGTGTGCATGTGTATCGACTCTGCCTATCCAATGTCCACTACAGTGTTGCCACAATTGTGTGTGATGCTCTGTGTATTGCATGTGTTTGAGGCAGCTACTCATGCTACTGAGATGTGCATAGTCTCACAGCAAACAAGCACAGCATGCATTATGCGCAGGTGTGTGACGTGTACATGGCCTACACCTCAACTATGACATGCACATTTAATTAGCAATATTAAATGTAGAACACGCTCACCAGCATGGGTCTGCTGCCTTGCTTTCACACCAGTGGGACCTACAAGCATATGAGACAGTTTGTCAGTGGCAACAACTGTGGCATTGCTACTGTGTGTTTGCAATCTTACAGTAGTACAACGGTTGACAGTAACAGGCCTGCAGATTATATTATATAACTATTAGTATTGCACAACACTAGGCATCATATCTTCTAACTACACAGCACACATCTCACATAAGCATGATCTACCAATAGAGGTAACAGTAGTGTACAGCTATGCCATGTTACCTGCACGCTCCGTGTCAACTTGCTGGGTGGCTCTGGCCTCCATGATGATACATGTTAGTTGTTGTTGTTGTTGTTGGCCAGGAGCCACCTGGCTCAGGAGCAGCTCCTCCACTCTGGTGAGGGGGGATGGATGGCTATCCCACCACCTGTGGCAAGCTGTTGTCTACAGATATCAGATGCACACTGCCGGACATGTCTAATTAAATCACTGCAGTGATGGCGTACCTGCTCATATGTCTGGTTATGCATGCCTATGTCATTTACCCTACGGACAAGATCTTGCCACAGTGCAGTCCGCTCATGCTGGTCCTGACTGGTTCTTGAGAACAGCAGGGTGTAGTGCTGAACCAAGGTGGCTATAATCAGTTCCTCCTCTGCTGGGCTATTTGAGGGATTACGATGGTGGGCCATGACCCTGGAAGACAATGAAACAATATGTGTGAACAAGTCATGTGGCACACTTAACATTCTAAAGTACAGATATCAATTAACTGCCATATATAGCAACCTACTGGCTGTCAGAGGATACACACTTTCAATACCACATATCAGTGCTCAACCCACAACTGCCTGACAGTGCCTGGCACACTCTATATATCAAACCATGTTTTGCACAGCAACAAAGATAAACCAGTATGTAAGACTATACAACAGTACATGGCACACTGTATGCGACACAATGCACCACCTAGCACAGGGGGTATATATCAAGCTAATGCATAAAGAAACACGTAATCCATTGCAATGATTGTAAAGTCCAGTTACAGTATTACCAGTATACCACACTAGTCATTGATGGAAAACCCCTGCCTAACATATGTGCACATTCGTTAATATAGGTTGCATACTGCAGTACTACACTATACATATTGCTAGATACACACCTATATCCTGTAACACACATATGACTGAGGCCATGGTACAGGCATACCCACACACACATCAGACATATATACCAGACACAAAGGTATGGCAACCCAGATGACCTTTACCTGTGTACCATACAGTACTGTGTGTCAGTAGTTACAAAACCTTATGCCTGAGGTATGTCATCTGTGAGGACTACGGGGAACACACAAAACAGTGGTTCCAAGAAATGTGGACATACACCATACTGTGCTGTTTAGGCATACAGCTTCAGGTAGTACTACAGTTCATACAGGGGTTGGATTCACCAGCAGTAACACTCAATAAGCATACATGTACTGCTGTAGCCTACAATGGGACAGCCCAGTCGACACCAAGGGACTAGGTCAGACCGTATGGCATACTGCTTTTTCTGCCTAGCAATAGCATACACATCTTTTGCTGGGATCACAGCTAGGACACATAATACCATGACAGAAACAGTTTCCCACTTAGCTATCGCACATATACAGAACTCTGACACATTCACCAACACATTCACCATCATACTCAGTCAACCGCAGATAGCAATTATTGCAACAGGTACATGTGGGTGTGTATCGGTTCATAAGTAGGTTATAGGCTATTGGCCCTAGAGCCTATAGATGTCTAGCCATATGCTACCCTGGCCTTTGACACACAGGTAATTTCATTTCATGTGGCCCTGTCAAGCAGAGCCACAGAGGTAATTCCTATTAGTATTTCCTATCTCCCATACAATAATCAGGATTATTTATGACGACTGCTAATTAGGAGCTTTGTTTGCTATTGATAGATGGTTTGTTCCAGAGTATGGGATGTCTCTGAGATAGGAATCTATCCCTCCAGCATGTGCTGTTTATTGAGGTGAAAAGGTTTAGGTCCCTAGAGCGTGTAGCTCGTAGGGATTGTGATCTGTTTACGTGGAGCATGTCCAACAGCTCTTGGTTTGACATAGCTTTGTATGTTAGGCAGAGGTTACCTCTGGGTAGGCGGTATGCGACACAGTCTAGCTGTGGTTTTGTGAGATGGTCTGCATAGGGCATCTGTTTGAGGCCAGTATTACTCTTTGTGAGGTATGTCTGTGTCCTTTCCAGTTGCTGTAGATGTCTTGTGAGGTACATACCACATGGGGCATTATACTCTGTAATGGGTTTTATGTGTGTGGAGTAGAGGGGAACACTGACCTATATTTCCCTGGATGACACACCTTTTGTGATGATGTGTGCCATGCAGACAGATTACATGACTAGTGTGGCACTGTGATTATCAAAGGGGAGACTACTGTCCACCTGTGTCCCATGGTCTCGTATCACACCTTCAGTGTTAAGTAGACGACCACCTATGTGGTATTTAATGGGTACTGAGTTTTTGCAAAGAGGGATGCCAATGCAGTGTCAACATTGAGCTTGAGTCCATGGCTTTGTCACCAGGCATCTGTTGCAGTAAATATGACACTGTTGCTCTCTCTCTCTCTCTCTATATATATATATATATATATATATATATATATATACACACACACACACACACACACACACACACACACACACACACACACACACACACATACATATGAAATATGAACATCCATTGGTGTACATATAGATATACATATAGACACATATACAGTCCACCTTTCATGGTGGGAATATCAAGTTTGCGAAGGTTGTGAGGTATACAGTTATGTCATAATATTGCAGTGTTGTGCGGAATGCACTGAAGGTGTTCTCAGCCCATGCAGCTTTAGCAGGCCTCACTGGCTACAACACTGCAAACCTGACGAATCATACCCACAGCGTTTAACCACTACATGTCATATACCAGCACTGTATGCTGTCTGGTTTGCCACACACTACAATCTACATAGAAATATGCACATAACAACCTTCAACAACATATATATGTCCACCTTTCACAAACAGTTGCAATATGTCCCTTGCTCTGTGCACATGTACAGATGCTAATATATCTGACACAGACAGATTTCTCTGTATGTGTGTGCCATACACACACAAGGACCACACTGTTGTAAGTCTGTGTACCTCATGGCTGACCTGTTGGGCCTTGCTGCAACATGAACAGGTGTCACATGTGAGCACACAGTAATATTAGAGGGTGTATATATAGCTGCAAATGCTAGATTAGCATACTAGCCTGGTACAGCTGTTGCCAATGCTAAGCTACACGTTAATATGACTATCATGCATTTGTTACTCTGTCACATCCATGTTTATATAACTGTATGCGCTACTCCCCCAAACATACATTGTACACACTACTGTACAGAACACAGATAACATGGATCAGATGCTTGACATTTAATGCTGAACTACATATGTCACAGTCATATCCCACTGCACACAGCTACACACTGATTTCTCCATGGAAGTAGTCATGCAGGGCATCTGTGCATAGATACGTACTGCTGCCACATATGGATGATTCAAACTATGTAGAGTACTCTTCAAAAACATCTACTACATGCCAGTAAATACATATCTGTTACATACCTTTCCTTTGTATGTGTCTTTGTAGTAGTCAGTTCCGTGTGTTTTGTAAACTTTTTTTTTTATATCTTATATATTTTTTCAATATATTTTATTTTATGACTTTTTTTTTCTGTTGCTGTTGCCTGTGTCTCTCTGTGTCACTCTCTCTCTCCCTCTCTCTCTCTCTCTCTCTGTACCTGCAATGAAATGATTGCATGTGTGGACAGCAAGTACAGCCTGCTTTTATAGGTATCTGCACATGTGCATCTGATGGCCTCGGCACCAATTGTTGGCCACCATTTGGCAATTGCATGCAGTTTCCTGTGTGGTACTTGCAGTACTCACTGTCATAGCAACCAAATTATATAAATTGCTAAGTCAGGTAGGCGTAGCCCTTTCAGCTTTCCAAAGTGGGGACCATGCTTATTTGCTGTGGACACCATTGTGTAAGTCAGAAGGTTGGTA
Source organism: Protopterus annectens (assembly GCF_019279795.1). NCBI lineage: Eukaryota > Metazoa > Chordata > Ceratodontiformes > Protopteridae > Protopterus > Protopterus annectens. Next base: position 1,374,158,026 of record NC_056733.1, read on the forward strand.
TACTTCTTGTATCTGATGCTAGGGGTGTAGCCAGTGATTTGAATGTTGTACTCAGACCAGAATGTTGCCAATTCCAGTACACAGTTGTCAGTGTAGAATTGTACTCACCCTTACAAATGCTAACACAAGATACATGGGAGTATGTAGTTTCTTTTCTACTTATACAATTAGCTGCCATACATACATATTTAATGAGATGTTTTCATTTGGCACATGAACTGTTTGTGAACTGCTATACTGTGGACATTAATGTACTCACTTCTGCACAGTTTGTGTTTTTTTTTGTTGACATTAGCACAGGATGCTCATGCAAACTGGACAATTCCAGTACTGAGTATGCCTACCTACATCCTTGCTGGACCTTGAACACAGAGGTATTTTGTACATTGGGATTGTCCTGCTATGATACTGTGTGGGGGTTGTAAAGTGCTGCTGTAACATTATTTACTGCTAAAATGGCTGGTTCTGTTATCACAGTCATGTAATGCAATTCCACAACAACTGCTAGTACAGTTCCACAGAACAGGTTTTGTGTTATGGCATTCCTATCTTTCCTTTACATTCACTCATTCTGATGCATGATATATATATATATATTTCAGCAACAACCTGCAGTATATCTACTATGGCTTAGTGGTACTTCATGCAGTCTAGTGTGTACAAGGTCCAGGGTTCGAGACTGACATTGGTGTTTTATTTTGCTGCTGAGCAGAACAAGGCCCCTCACATGCAGGGTGACTAAGGCACTTTTAAGCAGTTTTAAGCAGGTTTGCGTGGGTTTGCATGACGCTTAGCAATACTTAGCTAAGCGCACACTCGCGCAAACCAGCTAACTACTGCTTAAAAGTGCTTACTCCCGCTAACCCCCGCGCTCGTTTCTTTGAAAGAAAAGAAAATGGGGAGCTAGGACAGTGGTGAAAAAGGGGCACAAAGAGGGAAAGACAGTAGGGAAAACAGCTAGGGATGTGCAGGATGGGTGTAGGGAAGGTCCATAGCTGCCCATTTCTTTAACAGTAACAGCTATGCATATACTAGTAATTTGGATGGAAATTTGAAACCTTCCACCCCTGAGAGGGGGGTGAGGACAACGAAGTATGTTGTACTGCCAATTAAATTTCAGTTTATGTGTCCAGTGGACATGTGTGCAAAATGGGCAGCTATGTATGGGGCGTAATTTTTTTGTGGGAGCAGATTGCCCATTTTTGTTTTCAGGTGAGAGTGGAATGTGGGGTAGGGGAAGTAGGTATATTTTGGGAGGTAGGTTGGGGAGGTAAACAGACAAGACATACAAGCTGCATACAGGGGCGGAATATGACACATGGTGTGAGTGAACACCATTGATGGGGAAGGATGTTTGGAATTCGCAAGCCCATGAGCCCACAGATGGCAACAGTGGAACTGAGATCCCCACGCATGGGCAGTCACCAATGCACCTTCACAGCCCAGAGGGTGGCTGTGCTGGGGGCTTTGTAGGAGGGCCAGGCTCACCCGTGAGTCACGCCACTCTTGCCTCGAGCTGGCGTAGAGGATCAGCGACTGAACGCTCGATCTCCCTACGCACCACAGCCCAGACCGTTCGGAGGGTGATAGGTGGCCTTCCTCTGGCCACGCCTGCATGGTGGGGATGAGCCCCATCCCCTGCAGTGCTTGTACCCGAAGGTGGCACAGGACCAACGGAGGAGGAGGTCCTGGGCTGGGCACCGGACCTGCTGGTGACAAGTGCCATAGCCAGCTGAGGTGGGACAGGTGAGTCCACTGGGACCGGCCTTCCCATACGTTCTATGTTTAGGAGGATTTAATGACAATATGGGTTAGTAATAGCCAACAGCATTCCAATTTAGCTGTAACAGAGTACAGTAGTATTCCCATTAACCCAACACACCAGAGTTCCAACAGTTGAACAGCAAGCATAACACATGCATATATAGAACAACAGTGGACATTCCAACAGCATGCAGGATTGATTGGTGGTAACAGGCCACCAAGATTGTGGTATGTGAACAGGGTACAGGCATCAAAGTAAATGCAGATATTTATAAACGAATAGGACATGTGTCCCAACAAATGTTATGAGATTAGACATACCCATCAAGGTGTGGAATTGCATTGTTTATGCACATACAGTAGGGTGTAAATAGATCCATTAACAACTTATATATACTTATAGTTTACACTACATTCCTATTGACTGCAGTTATACATCCCCTACATGTATTATTACACTAGGCAATGCCCATTAAATTGTGAAATGGGTTTTGCTAGTTCTTGATATACCTGACCTGTATCTGACATACAAACTGTCCAGGATGCAGATGGTACTGCTACATATTTATATATTTAATTTATATTTATATATCTACATACCTGGATGTGTTCAGGTGACATTTACAGGTACATTTTAACAGACCCCACAGTTCTAACAGCACACTGACATTTCTGGGGAACACAATAACAAGCTACTCATGTGCCAGATTAACCTGTACATGCCGGCCATGAACCGACAGTTGAGGACTGTATATATGCTTAACAGCTACTGGCACTCCCTTCATCCACTTTATATGGGCCTACCCATGTGTGGGTTGATTGTGCTTAATACAACAGTACTTTTTCTATAATGCAAGGGTACAACAACATATCGAAGAAAGTGACATGGACACACTCCAGGAATTATACCTTTATTAATTACATTACACACTTTTCTAGTGGCTCTCTCATTTATTTGATATATCAGTGCATGCAGAGGACTTTTATTCAAGACGTATTATACCTTTATTAATGGGTTACAACACTCTTTTTCAGGCTCTCTCACTTCTTTTATATGACAAAACATGCAGAATAATTACTAACCTGCCTGGTGGCGCAGCCTTAGCAGCCTATCTGCATAGGCTTGCTGATTCGCAGCACAGACACCTGCAGCTGTAAAGTAAATGAAGGGATATTGAGACATACCTATCCATAATATAGACTACAATAGCAATTCTTACATACTTTATTCCATGGCTACATACTCTGTAGTGGGGCATTTTCCATTTCACGGGCCTCCTGTATCCACTGGTTCAGTCGGTCCTCCTTGCGTCTCTTCAGGTCTGAGTAGTGGTGTCTGACCTGCTCACCAGTCCGAGGGACACCTGTGGCACTGGTGAGATCATGTGCTAGATGGTTCCAGGCTTCCACTTTGTACTAAGTGCCTTGAAACTGGCCCTACAGGAGTCTTGCATTATGATGATGGACGAAGAGACAAATCATTACTTTTGACTCCTCAATGCCCCACCGTTGCACTCGAAAACGAGAGCTCTCTCCAACACCGGCCATACTGTCTGCAGATGGGAGCTACAACCAGTTATGGCAATTATTTCACCTATGAAGCTTAAATATGTCTCATTTCCCGCACTTATTTGTGATTGGCTGGTTTTGAAAAATCTCAGCTAAAAGCAAACCTGCTTAGCTATGGGTAAACTTCCATTGATATATATGAGTTTGTTGGAAATGCATCCATATGTAAAGCTGTCATGGCTTAGTGGTTTAGTGTTGTGATTATGGTGCACAGTATCCCGGGTTCGAGGCCTGTCATTGTTTTTTATTTTACTACTGGCCAGTCTGGGTAGGAGGTGTGGCTATGTTTAGCCGACTTTGCTTAACTTTGCCCAACGTTGCTTGACGTTGATCTACATTGCCCGACGTTGCGCTAGTTAGTGCGGTGCGCAGCTCTGCACAAACATGTTTTGTTTGCGCTATTTGGTGCAAAGCGCAGCTCTGCGCAAAGCCATTGTGCTAGTTAAAGCAGTGCTAAGCTATGAGCAATTATACTTAACTGTGCTTAATACTAGTAAACTTTGCTTAGCAGTGCTTCACATTGCTTAAGATACGTTATTTATGCATTTATCAGTATGCATGACCATTCCACCTTCTTATATATATATAAAATATCATTCACTACTACATAGGCCATTTCAATGCATTTTACTAAAATTTAAAATGTAAATGTCAGGAATTGTTTTTATGCACAGATTTCCTACAAAAAATGGGAAGGGGAGTGGTGGGACTCGAAC
>NC_056733.1:1374164574-1374192074 GCF_019279795.1 Protopterus annectens
GAAAGTTCTTGTTTCATTTAGTTTTATAAATACTGTAAGCTATATTTGCACTATTTTGGATGACATTTGTATTCTTTGGGATGATGGAACAGTTTCCAGTATTAATGACTTTCCACAGTACCTAAACAACACAACCAATTTTTTTGAGGTTTACACATCAAGTTGGTTTTACAAGTGTTCATTTTTTGGACACTACCATTTACAAAAAATGAATGGGTTTCTCCTCTACCATATATAGAAAGCCTACTTTTCCCAATGTCTGCTTGCACTTCAGTAGTTATCCTTATTTCCAAAAAAAGAAGTTTAGTTAAGGAACAGTTTGTCAGATGGTTTCTGCAAAGGTCAATTTTGAAACAGAAAGAAACATTCTGGAGGATTATCTTCATTAATAGAGGCTACCCCAGGTCCCTGGTTAAAGAAATAAGTGCTGACATTTCCACATGTTGGGAAAAGGCATACACCCCTTTGTTAGGTGTTGGGATGAAGAGACATGATATTGATAATGGTACGGTTCCCAGTTCCACTCAAGGATAAGTCACAGACCAACCTGAATCATTGCCTTCAAATGCTTTTTTACACAATGGAGGGAAGGCTGGGAGAGAAAATGGCAAGCTATTTCAGTAAGCATTACTACAATACAATGCAGAATCACATATAGTTAAGGAGGTAGTAGGAAGGAATTGGAATATACTTAGATCTAATAGTACTATTTCCCCTACAGTTGGAGATGCAACTTGTTTGTATACAAGACAGCAAGAAACATGAAAAAAAACTAGTGGAAAATTCCATTAAGTTTAACAATGTTGGTGGCAATAGGAGAGGCACTACCAAGTGTGGTGTGTGCAATCAGTGCAGATATATTTGTGAATATGAATCTGTAAGGCTTAATAATACTCTAAAATCCACAGTGTGTCTGGTTAAAGGAAACTGTAATAGTAAAGGATTAGTTCATCTTGCCTATTGCATGTCCTGCTTTTTATGTTAATAAGACAGAATGTGTCTTTAAGAAGCATATTTACAGACACAGTTTTGAAATTTTAAAGGGCAATACCAATAACTCACTATACAGGCACTCAGTTACATTTGAATCTTTTAAGCAATTTTATTTTGTTATTTTAGAATATAAGATAGAACAAAACATATTGACCAGGGTGGCTCATGGGAGAATAATATAAAATATAAAGAGTTGCTGTGAAAACTAAAGTCAAATGCCACAGACCCACTGGGGGGTTAAATGATTACATCTTCCTATTGATGGTTTTAAAGCAGAGTACAGCTAAATTATAATGTTATTAGGTATTCATACTAAGATTTTCTGATTTTTTAAAATAGTTTTTAACTGTTTGTATACATGAGATGAACTGCCATTTTACCCACTTTCATTTGATATTTTTAAGTATTGATTTTCGTTCTGTTTTCACATTTGAAGGAAGTCACTATTAATTAACTATGCTTTATGTTTAAGGACTGCTTTTTGTTCTGTAGTACATGGAGTCTTAGTTTCTTAGTTACTGTTGCGTGCACACTAGCTGGGTGTTTTCCGTTTTGTTAGTGTATATTTCATCTTTATTTTTTAAAGTGCAATGCACATATTACAACTCTAGGTGTTCAACCCCCAGCCTAGTTGTGCATCTTAGTACTGGGCTTGTTCCTATACAGAAGTGCCATGTTGCTAATGACAAGCACCCTGTCATTTTTCAGTGCTTCACTGTGAAGCTCTGGTTTATGTAGACATTTTAAAATTCTGTGATTTGTTTTTCATCATGGTAACATGTACTATAAAATATTGAAATGTCTCACCTTCACTAAGAAAATTATGTTTTCCCTTCCACTGTAGTTTAACGTACGTTGAACAAAGCACTGCTGCTTTTACTGTTTTTTGGGCAAATTTAGTTTCTTAAAGTCTTATCAGTACTATTTACACTATCCTCTGTGCAATATAACCATTACAGCACAAATTTGTATTAACAGTAAATTTATTGCACTCTATGCAGTCTCATTATTAGTTTTATGTTACTAGAAACGGGAATGCAAAATATCAAGGGCCTTATTGGGACCCCCTTCTGTTGGCTATACTAGAATAAAAACTGACATCTCGCAATAGCACTGTTCTGCTAAGAATGTGCATCCCCTGTTTTCTCTTATATTAAACAATACAGTGTCAAATATTGCTTCCCACAGATATCGAGTAGCAATATGCTATTTTCTGTCTCTGTTTTGCAAACCAAAGTAAGGAAAATAAGAACAGATAAACATTACATCATACATTTATATTAACACAGTAAATTAAGTGCAACCTCTACATATTAGTTTAAGACCTGTCACTGCATGATGGTAGCAATTTTGTTGTTGTGTCTTTCGGCTTTTCCCAGTTAGGGGTCACCACAGTGGAACTACGGTCCGCTAATGATTGGTAGTTGATTTTTACGTGCCGAGTTACCAGCCCTGATGCACAACCTTCAACGAAGGTATGCCCATTCATGCATGTCTCCACTCAGAAGCCGCTCTAGCTGAGAATCGAACCAGACAGCGTCTGACTGTGAGGCGACAATGCTATCGCAGCACCACCACCGCGGATCTTCTTTCTTATTTATTTATTTATTTATTTGCACGCTACTTACTTTCCATTAACAGGACAAGTACAGATGATGTTTGGTTCCCCATACATTTTTAAAATGTTGAATGTTGTTTTCTATCATAACATACAAAGCAAACTCTCATAGTTCTGGTACAGAAAAAAATGCTTATTACCATATAGCAGTGCAATGCTACTAACAATGCACTGTGCTTGCTTACATGTTTTCCGTCATTGTAAAATGCTAAGCAGAATGTCATATCACCAGAGAACAAACTATCACACTGCCAAATATTGATTTTTGAATGATTTTAAAACTAATGAATTAATGCCCACACTAACTGTACACCATTCTGAGCGAACAGACAACATAAGCATAACTCACACCTTCTTTCTCCTAATTTTAGTTTTCCTACTGATTTCCTTGTAGCCTTAAATATTGAGGGGGATTTATAAAGGTTACTACAAATTGTACACTACATGTACACTTAGAGTAATCTTTCTGAGTGACTAGAAAGCACAGACGTGGTAGGGATGTTCTTGAATACAGATTGTGAACACTTAGTGAAGGCGTTAATGAATCTGGCCCTCTGTCTGTTATGTTTTTATTATAAAGATCAACTGTACCATGCCCCAGAAGCATCCCAGAATAGGGATTGTTAGCAGCACAATCTTGCTAACAGTTCAGAGTTAAAGGAAGGTCTATGCAGACATATTAAGATGTGCATCCAACTTTTTGCAACAGATGTACTCCAATAGTGCTATGCTCCAAAAAATGCATGCCTCATATTTCTTTTCTTTTCTTTGTAATGATGTGTGTTACTTCTCCAATGCTGTAAAGTGAAATGCATGATGTCACAGCTACTCTTAGGACCCCCCCCCAAAAAAATGCCACAGCTCCAGTAAGAACACTATAGTCAGAGTACTTCAGAACTGAAAATGTTAATCAAAGAATAGTACTACATTGGTAATAAAATATATTCCAAATAATATGATGAAAAAAACAGATTAGCCAGTGCTGTGGCATACAGGGATAATACCCTAACTATGGCTTGGTCACCCCGCTCTAATTAGCAGCACAGGTATCTGGGGTGTTGGGGGGATATTTGTCAAACATGCTCCCTGAAGGGAAGGTATTGACCAAAGAGGGGAGTTGTTCTCAGATGTTGTCAATGAACACAGAGATGGGGGGAGCTAAACAAGGATAGCTCATAACATAATCCCTCCAACAGTAGAAGCAGTTGCTAGCACTCTACCACCTGCCGGTTTGCATTTAAGTCCAATTACAGAATGTAAAGCATGGAGGTTGTATTACAATGCCAAATGCTTCTTTATGGAATTATTTTAATCAGCTTACTTTACGTCTGTGTTACTATAATGAGCAATGCAAACTATAATGGCTCCAATTAGGACTTCATCATCCCCTTTTCACACATCTCTGTATAGGCCTTGTCAGTAGCACAACAGTGTTATACTTTTTACAAAGAGTTCCACATGCATTGTTAATTATTTTCTGTAGTTATTTTAAAATATTGTATCTTGCTTTATGACCTAGGTTTATTCCAAAAGCACTGTATAGCTAGCACTGTGTGTCCAATTTTTAAATAGTGTAGGCTACTTCTTCACTGCAATTATAACCAAACCAAAATTTCATAGTTCCAATCAGGAACCCAACATATCACAGCTCCAGTCATACCAGTACATTCCAGATATTTAGATATTTCACTGTAACATCTATTATTACAGAATAGCACTATATTTTCAACCATGTGTGCTCCAATGTATACATACTGAATGGTTACATGCAAACAAAATTTCACATCCCTGGTATTTCACAGTAATGCACACAACGTTATTTTGTTAACAACATGTGCTCCATATTTTTTAAAATGTCATAACATGCAAAGCTGAGTGTCATGACTCTTCCAGGATAATACTAGATTGCCAAATACTGCCTTCCTGAATATTTATAAACACTATATGATACATATTTGTTATTATACAGTATGATGCAAAACCTCACAGCTGCACTTGTGACCCTCACGCTCATCAAACATCTCAGAATACAGCTTGTCTGAGCACAATGAAACTGTGTTGCTACTGAAGTCAGTGTCTCCTCTTAGATGTCAGTAGTAAAGAATTAAATGTTGCTTTCTACAGGCATTTTCAAATGTTGTATCTTCTTTTATGCCACATACGCACTCCATTAAAGCTATGTTGATAGCAATAACTGTTTCCCTTTTTTAATTTTAATTCAACAGTGCAGCATAGGTTATTGGTTTACCATCAGGCTAGCACACAAAGCAAAGTGTTTCATTTTGGGTGTTTCACATCAGTGCTAATTACCTTTCCCTTATAACATTTATAGCTTCACCACAAAAAAAAAAAATCCATTCTTTATCATAACCAAAACTGTATACCCTGTCACTACATCCTAATCTTTTTACTAATGTCCTGAAACCCTACATTTGGAATAGAAATATGCATGTCTCTATTACATTTGGTGGATTTGCCAGATTAAGGGTTAACACTCCACAGGATTCAATAAAATTCATGTAAGGTCTGTGTACAGCCTACATGGAATGTACCCAGGTACACGTCCACAGTTCCCCCTCGGCACTGTGCCATGCATATTAATCATGGTATGCTGCAGAGGGTGATCATAGTAATGCAGACATTTAATCTGTGCAAGCAGCAGTGTAGATGCTGACCCATACTTATGGTCTGTCCAGAAAAATACTGGACAGATAGTAAGCAGAGGATGACAATAATTGTAATGAACTCTGTTATTGTATAAATAGTTTTTTTTTAATTTTTTTTTTAATCTGCCCTTTTGCACAGTGCAGCATGGTACTTTTCAATGCTGAGGTGCGCTTATAAATACATAGCAGATGCCTGCTATATATCTAAAAATAGAAATCTGATGTAATCAACTGTACAAAATAATGTTTTTTTTTAAATTTTTTTAAAATTTTGCCTGTTGTGTGGCTCAGTGCAGTGCTTAGCATTGCTGAGTTGTGCTTATAAATACATAGCAGACACCTGCCATATATCTAAAACTAGAAACCAGATGCAATCCATTGTACAATGCCTGTTTTTTTTCTTTTAGTGCATGTTTGCATGGCATGGTGCGGTGCTTAGCAATGCTAACAGGCGCCTTAGTAGTACATATGGAGATATACTGGCTTTCTGTACTATCCAACTGGCTAGGTAGGTTGAGTCACGAACTACAGTATAGTAGGTCACGTGTTCGAGTCCTGGCCAGTCATACCTTTTTACATTTATTGCTGTGAAAATGTGTGATGTTACTGAAACATCAGTTTAGTTCAAAATAAGAAATTGTTACATTTAGAAAAGTTGCGCGATGCTAAGCACCACTTAAACATGGTCAACAGCCTACAATGTCTGTGCGTTGCTAAGCTTTGCTGAAACATGGGTTGTCCAAGTGTGCACAATGCTCAGCTTCACTAAACTGGTTTGTGTGATGCTAAGTAGTCACTTTTTTGAAAGTTACAGTATGACATGTAAGGGCAGGAATGCAGCCTATATTAAGGCCAATCACCATGACTTTCACACCATTCATTTGAATCTCACTTGGCTGTCGCTATGCCTGGTGCTGTTAGAGAGGGAGTGTGCTTTTGGGTGCATAGATGGGGTGTGCAGGAGTTCAGAGTGTTTACTGGATGCCTGATGAAAGTATATGAACCCCGGCTGCTGCAGGGTAACTACCAGAGCTCAGAATGTAAGTCTGAAGCCTGAGATCAGTTGGCTAAGGGTCTTACCAGTGCTACTGGTATCCCCCGCCCTGGTGAGCAGTGTTGTCACCACTATGATGATCTGAAGCAAAGGAAGAGGGGAACCGTGGATACCTGGATCCAAGAGGCTAGGGCTAGGTATACCTCACACATACGCAAGTATGTTTGTCAGTACTTTAGAAATATGCAAGCTGAATCTGTGCAAAAGTGGTATGCATAATGGTTTTCTTCTCTTTCAACACCTGCAAATGAGAGGACTCGCAATGCCCAGTCCCATGCAGGGTGCTTGGACAGGATGAGGCATTAGAGTGGCAAGTAGGGAAACAACAAAATATTAACCTACTGCATAATATACTGTCAAAATAAATTATTTACAGAGTTTGCAGTCTGAACAGTCGGGTATGACATACCTGGGAAATGTGATATGTTTCGTAATGTGTTACTGCCTACCTGAAATGGTAAAGCAAGTTAAATCAAGTAAACATGCATTACTGTCTAGAATAGCTTCCAAGCATCAGTTGATGTTGTGGTCTACCCAGATTAACAGTCACTGTTCTGCTATGCTTATTGTGTGAAATATGCTGTAGGTTGCACTCAAGTAATGACGGGGTTATATGGGTTATTTCTTAGAAGTCTGACATCTATCCGTGATGTATATGCCAGATATGAAGCAACAGTAATCAACAGATTTTAATTAGTGATGGTGCTGTCATATGTACTGTTTTCAAACAAAGGAGTGTTCACTATTCATCTAGTCACTGCATGTGTGTTCTAATCTGAGTCCAGTCAACTGTAAAAAGGAAAAGAATAAAGAGTGTTGAAGAAAATGTCTGATAAATGTAGTGCAATACCCATAGTAAGGTTCAAGCCTGAGTTATGGCCATTTTGTGTCAAATAATGCTGTATATTCCTCTCACTCCAGGACCAAGGTATATGGGTAAGGTAGCTGAAGTTCTGGCCAGATATCCATGTATATAAATGCCACAGTTTAAGGTACATTATCAATAAAGATTAGAGCAGGGTTGTGCTTTGATAACTAATCTGTTCAAATAAGTGTGCAGTATGGCTGTATTCACTACATGTGTGTTCTAATCTGGCACCTGTCAACTGTAAAACTGAAATGAATAAAGACTGCAGAAAAAATTGTCTGATAAATGTATTGCAATATCCACAGTAAGGATCAAGCCAGTGTTATGGCATTTTTTAGTCAAATAATGCTGTATATTCCTCCTACTCCAAGAACAATGTATATGATTAAGGTAGCTCAGGTTCTGGTTAGATATCCATGTGAATAAGTGCCAGACTTTAAGGAACAATATCAATAAAGTGGAAAGAAGGATTGTGCCTTGATAAATAATCTTTTCCAATAAGTGTGATGTAGCCCAGTATGCACATCTTTTCTAATCTGACAGCAGTCAACTGTTAAATTAAGTGCACATTTTCCCTTGAGCCACAGCTTATTGGTTCTAATTCCATGGCAGCCAACTATGAAATCACTGGCTGTCTACTTAATGTACATGAACATACCTCTCAACTGTCACAATTTTTCAGAATGTAATGACTAATGCCCCGTATGTCTGGTCCTTGATTAGTAGATAAATGACATTACTTGGAATGCAATATATTGGCAAATCTGTTTACAGAACACCTTGGTAGTAATGTATGAGCACAGTTTGTAAAACAGTTCCCTGTAGTTTGTACCTGCATTTGTTAGTGCTTGACCCATACTGTCCCATGCTAACAGGTTGAGAGGTATGCATATGCATACCTCCCAACTGTACCGAATTTCTCGTTTTTTACCGAGTTTTGGGGTCCAAATAATGGGGTGCCACGATTCCCGAGTGGCACCCCTTCATTTCCGATTTTTTCCTACTTTTGTTTTCATTTTTTTTTCTTTTACTTTTTGAGCTGACGTCATCACGTGCGCGATGACATCAGCTCCGTCAGCCTGTAGGAATTCAGCTCAGGGCTTACATGCACACATTTCCAGCTGGTTAACTGTCTGTTCAAATGGAGTTCAGCTATGAGCGGGAAGGATTTGCTAGCTTGATTGCTTCTTGGGAAGGAATTGCTGCTGCAATCATGGGCAGGAAACAACTAAGAATGGGTACTGTAGAGTTATTTTATACTTTTAGCTCATGAACGGAGTTATTTTACTAAGCTTGTATGTTCTGAAATGGAGTTTAAAGGTATTTTCTGGAGTTAGCAATTTCTTTCTGCTTGGTGAACAGAGTATTTTCATTTATTTAGTGGCGCTAGCATTTTCCTGCAACAGAGGAGTTATTTCTGTGCCTGCTTTTTCTGCCTGGTGAATGGATGGATTATTTTCGTTTTCTTTAGTTGAGGTATTTCTGTGCTTGCTCAGGTTTCACTGTCTGTTTAAATAGAGTTCACTCCCTGCAAGCGCAAATGGGAGTTTAGTGTCGTTTTCTTTAATGGAGGTATTTCTGTGCTTGCTGAGGTTTCACTGTCTGTTTAAATGGAGTTCACTCTCTGCAAGTGCAAATGGGAGTTTAGTGGAGTTATTTCTGTGCCTGTTTTTTCTGCCTGGTGAACGGACAGAGTATTTTCGTTTTCGTGAGTGGAGGTATTTCTGTGCTTGCTGAGGTTTCACTGTCTAGTTTCACTGTCTGTTTAAATGGAGTTCACTCTCTGCAAGCGCGAGCGGGAGTTTAGTGTTTTCTTTAATGGAGGTATTTCTGTGCTTGCTGAGGTTTCACTGTCTGTTTAAATGGAGTTCACTCTCTGCAAGCGTGAACGGTGAATCGGAGTTTAGTGGAGTTATTTCTGTGAGTGTGCTTGCTTTTTCTGTCTGGTGAACAAAGTAGAGATGATTTATTTTTGCAGCATTTTTCCTGCAACAGATCTGTTTAAATGGAGTTCACTCTGCGAACGGGAGTTTAGTGGAGTTATTTCTGTGTTTGCTTTTTCTGCCTGGTGAACGCAATTTTGCAACAGAGGAGTTATTTCCGTGCTTGCTTACGGGATTTTAAGCGTGGGTACTCTTATCTGCAATGGAGTAAGGTATTTTTAGCTCCATTTACTAAGCGGGTACTGCAACAGAGTTATTTAAGCAACAGAGTTTAAGATATTTTCTTGTAGGCAGATTTTAGTGTGTGTGTGTGTGTGTGTGTGTGTGTGTGTGTGTGTGTGTGTGTGTGTGTGTGTGTGTGTGTGTGTGTGTGTGCGTGTGTGAGAGAGAGAGACTGTCTGGAATGTTTGGCTCATACATACTTTTGGTCTGTTCTTCATTAAATTATTGTTTTCTGGCAAATCCAGTGAGAACTGAATTCACTAAATAATCATAGCCATTTAAGCTTCAGTCTTCATGTCTTTCAGGAAATGCATGGTTGGTAACACAAAACATTTTATACTAGCAAGCAACTTTTCTAAGATCATGCAAGCAATGTTTAAAATGTGTCCCTGGTTTTGGGGTTTTGTCCCCTTTCTAATAAATTTTGGCTATTTCCAGATTTCTTATGCTGCATAGGTCTTCATGGGGAAAGAAATATAGTGCTGCTTATAGTAAGTGTGTTTTTTTGTCAGTAGTACGATGGGTAGAATACTTGCTTTTGATATAGAAGGCTGTGGGTTCTAATCCCACAGCATGTAGATTGCTGATACTGTACTCTGTTGTACTTTGTAGTCCTCCTGATACTGTCCTCTTTGGCAGAGATAGCTAGTAATTATGGACCTGTTTTTAGTTTGCCATGATGCCATCCATTCCCTGTTGTAATATTACTAGCTTATTTTTTTTTTATGCAACATAGACCATTTATATCTCAAAGGCAACAGGCACGCTGTTTGTAGATGAAACAATGAAATATTAAGTTGATTGCTAGCAGCAACCTCTTTATTAGTTACATATCTCCTTAATGTGGAATTATGTGACTTTAACTTCTGCAGAGATTGTGCATATTTACTGATACTGGTGTATTATAGATGTTACTCAGACTTTTATGATGGAAATGTTCTGAATTGGACAGTTTAATCAAATATTGGTTCATGCATTTTGTTTCATTGCTTACTGTAAAATGTTCAAAACAGAAAATTTAAAACGCGCTGTAATAAGTGTGCTGTATTATACAAGGAATATAATTTAATACTGTCAGGAAGGTGCGCTGTAACAAGTGTGCTGTATTATACAAGGAATATAATTTAATACTGTCAGGAAGGTGTATCAAAGAACACATGTATGTTTTGTGTGCAAGGGGGCCTATGATTTGAAAAGAGCACAAAGCTAATCTTTATCCACCACTGGCCAGATGCATTTTCTTTGAATGTGGGTTTCAATGCTGTTTCAATGAATGTGAGTTTCAAGGGCAGCGAAGTTATAATGCTAAGTCTATTTTCATTGTGAGACTGTATTGATTTGTTTAGCACAGGTCTAGTAGTGTTTATGCTATAAAATGTAAAATAAAAATTTTAAATTAATTCAAATAAACATTGTAGAAGGAAAGCAGTATGCACATTATAGTGTTTATGGTAAATAGGGCAAAATAACCAGGTAATGGGACATTGGAATGGCTGCAGGGGGACTCTGGTGCCATATTTTGGTTATCTGTTCTTCAGTTTGCGTTTGAATGTTGGTATCCCACAATTCCATTGGAGTGGTTTGGGTTACCTAATTATGTATGCAAATTATATGCTAATCAGCGTACAGATTTGTACCTATTTTTCATGGGCCTTGTCCAGATTTTTGATGTTTTCAGGTTGA
The DNA here is from genome assembly GCF_019279795.1 of Protopterus annectens. NCBI lineage: Eukaryota > Metazoa > Chordata > Ceratodontiformes > Protopteridae > Protopterus > Protopterus annectens. Next base: position 1,374,175,622 of record NC_056733.1, read on the forward strand.
GAGGTATGTGTATATGCAATATTATCCATACAAGAATTGGAGTCACTATACTCACAACTGACACTGCACACCTGTAGAAGTATGCAATATTAGTCTGTGTAGTAATATCACCTGCAAGGTCACTAATTGCATGTTTTTCTCTATCTCCCCACCCCTTATCTTATTTAATTTATTAACGTTATTCATTATTATGATTTGATATTAATATATTATTTTAAACTAACTTTTATGTTGGCCTTATGGATTATTTTATACTGGTTTGTTGTTAAAATACTAATTATTATGTTATTTATTGTTGTGTTCCTCATAAGATATCTTAATATGTATTTTAATTAATCAATATTATCTTCCATTATGTTAATAATAACAAATGTTTGGTTATTACTTATCTTACTTTGTGTTTACATTTAATTCAGTGGCACCAGGGCCCAGCACATCTGGGCAACTACCTGGTTGTGCCCCCTCTGCTGCCACTGCACTACCTGCAGCATCTGGTAGTTTCACCCGACAGGCTGGGGCTGGGCCCCCCCGGCAGTGAGGTGGAGGGGGTGATTTTGTAACCCATCAAGAACTGTGAGGTTTTATGTGCATGGTGCTTTGCTGACCTGTCAATGTATGCCTGCACAGGATGAAGAGCATGCTTGCCATACTGGTGGGGCAGGCTGGCCCCAGATGCCAGCCTCCACCACTGACACTACAGCAGCAGTGAAGGAGCAATGCTGACAGTCCCATGGGTGAGCACTTGAGTCACACTGATGCTCATGGGACTGGTATTCCACAACATCCTCCCTATCCAAGGTGTTTACCCACCTCTTGTGTCACACACCAACCCTGTCTGCTGTCTTGTCTGTCTGCAAAAGCTTCCATCCCACCTGTGCCTATGTCCCTTCCCCAACATCCCACTCTCACCTTAAAAATATGGGCACCTGTACCAAAAAAAATAAATAAATAATTCCATACATACTTCTCCATTTCACAGACGTGTCCACTGGACACACTTAATTTCGTCCAATTGGCTTGACAATGCAGCTATGGTGTCATCAACCCTCTGTGGGGTGACAGCCCAAATTCAGTTAAAAAATCTGTGAAAGTGCACAGTTGTTGCTGTTGAAGAAATGGACAGCTATGGTTCTTTCCTACACCTGTTCTGCACAATCCTACCTGACTGTTACATATTTCCCCATCTTGCACCCCTTTTCACCACTGTCCTATCCCCCCATTTTTCTTTTCTTTAAAGATTTTTTTGGGTGATGCAACATGGCTTGCTGCATTGCTTAGCATTGCTAAATAGCACTATATTGGCATATTCCTTTAGAACAATATTAATCACATTCAAGAAGTACACCTGCACCCCATTTAAACCCATGACCATTGCACCTGCAGAACAGTGGATCATCCCGCCAAGCAAAACAGCTGCTAATGAACACGGGTGCTTTCAGCAGAACTTACTAATGCTAACCTTCCCATCATTAAGCATGTTTAAATGATGCTGCACATCATGCTGCACCACACAAATCAGCTAAGACATTAGAAACATAGTATTGTAACTGGCACTCTAGTACACACATCACTATGAAGACGCACACATAAGCTTAGTGAGGTAACCCTGCAGTTATGTCTACAACATGTCAGAACATACTTGATAAAACATTAATGGAAAACAGAATCTTAACTGGGACTCTGGTATACAAATACAGCACTCTATAGCCATACACATAATAATAAATCTTAGTGCACTATTTAACAGCAGATAACTGTGGAATGATAACTACAACATGTAAAAATTCACCTGCTGCAACAGTGACTGTGTAGCTCAGTCTGTAAAATGCATTTAAACTATTACTTTTTGGTAAACATGGTCCTGGGTTCAAGTACAGCTGGATCTACCAAATAAAATATAGATGTATGTGGCCATCAATATTATAAAGTGTGATATGTCTGTCTGTCTGTCTCATTACCTATTTATTCATCCAAAGCAGTACAGTTGGAATGTCTGCATCCATATAACAGAGGCAAAAGCCTACAGATAGGACCATTCTCACGTACTCCTACTACAGCACTATGAAGTGCAGAGAATGTCAGGCAATGCAATAGCCTGAATTTCCAGAGGCTGGTGAAGTGTGTACTGAAACTGTGGCTCAGTAATATCACACTGCAGCCCACAAGGTGCTGCTGGGAATATCACAGACAACCACAGCTGCACAAGTAACATACTCATATGGAGATTGAGCTAGACACAAGGGGTGCCAGCACACACTCAACAGGGGACTACCATGACATAAAACTTGACTTGGCAGTTGTCCAACTACATGACATCATGGTTAATGTACACCTATCTTTTTTCAAGGACACACCAAACATTTTGCTTTGCATTGTGTTACTGATACTATTGGGTTACAGACTTACTTGACACACATACCTCACTTCCAAGCGGTGTGGGTACTCTCAATCTGGCTCTGTGTATACAACAAGGCTGCCACAGGTCCCACACTTACTCTTAATGCTTGTTGTCCAGCAAAGTGTTCACTCTGTCTGCCTATGCCTTTTGCCTGCAGCATCACCTTCAGCTTCAGCCTGTAGCACACACATTTGTATGTAAGTAGTAGCTGCTACAGACATTATCTGTTCCATGACATAATATCTGTCTCCTACTATTTTCCAACCCAACATATGAGAAAGGGGTTGTAATCTACATTGAGACCTTATATCTTGTTCAGTGGAAAATAAATGTATACCTCTCACTACTAAAAGGTGTAGCAGGTAAAAGAAAACAAGGAGAAAAAATCGAGCAACACCTCCACGGCTAGAGAACATGCAATAGTGGCAACATGTTAAAACACTAAAGTTTTAGCTCTTCTTAAATTTAAAACGACTCAAAGAGAAATGTAACAAAATGTAAAAAGTCTCAATGCTGATTAACATGATAAGTGCTTTTGGTAAACCTTCTTCATCTGTAGAAGGTTTAACACTTGCTAATGGAGAACCGTGTTAAAAAGACAAAGAGCTAGCAAGGGAAAACATTGTACATGAGAGTTACTTTGCATAGTCAACTCATTGGTACAACATTTATATATCTGTACCGTTCAACAGAGGAGTACTGTACTCCATTAGGTATTTACCCATTTTGTTTCTAATATGATGCACATGTTTCAATCTACTTAGGGGGAATGGGGATTACAGCAGTAAGCCTTTCTTGGAACTTTACTGATGACATGTCATTGATCTGCACATGTTACAACTACAGAGGAACTAGAGTACAGTACGGGTAGAATGTTCTTTGTTAATTAGGTATACATTTCCTGTTGATAGCGGTGGTAATACTACACTGTTATTTATGTGGCACTGCTGGTTTTAAATATTATAATGGGGGGGTTACACCTATGGGCCACAACGTAATGGACTGCTGTGTTGGTTGTGTGATCATACAACAGTATCTGTCATGGCACAAGTAGGAATAGATGCCTACTGCTACTATCCTAATCGCATCCACACTAACACTACGTTTGCATGGTGTTGAATATGAGATGTGTACCCAAGCAGTGACTACTGGTAGCCATATGTTATTGTTGTATACATACATACCATACTCCCACTTATGTTATCCTGATATATGTTCCAATTTTGTAGTCTTTCAGGAAATATGTATCCCTGACACTGGGGCCCTTTTACAAAGGCAGAAAAAGATATTATCCCGGACACCCTGCATTAACACCACCAACTCCTGCTGCCCAAGAAGAGGACAAACAGGGAAGAGTGGGCAGCATTGTGAGCTGACCTGGTTCATAATGTCAATGCAATTGGTCACCAGAGTAGTACAATATGAGCAGGTGTGACACTGTGCCACTGATATGATAAAAGCTGCCAGCAGAAGAACAGCAGATGTGGCCAGGGATCGTAGTGTCACCAGTGGAGGGCCTGCAGTGGAGCAGCTACTGCCAGCCACTGAGGAATTCCTGGTGAACCTCAGAACACAGGACAGCTCCCAGGTATGTCGTGAATGTGGGTGCCACTGTTTCCATGCACAAGGAGCATCCAGGTATGCTTAGTTGGATAAGCACTGAAATACTGTAGCATTCAGTGTGTCAGGATGTATGCAGTTTTATGTGGGTGGTAGGTATTTTTACGGGGGGGGGGGATTAGTTGAAGTTTGAATCTCATGCTCAAACTGTGACCAACATACTAATTAACATAGTATGTACTGTAAATGTGAGATACCTGGACATAGGAGCCTGTCATAGTGCAACATGGGCTGCTGTTTACATTACCTCTTCCTCAAATTTTCACAGGATGGTCAGGAATCAGACGTGGCCTTATTCACACTCCTGGTAAGCATAACACTGTTGTGTTACAGATGTAAAACCTCTTGGAAGCAAGAACCTGACTCCCTCCAGCTTTTCAATTGTAATAGATTGCACGGGTTTCTTTCCTGAGTGAACCCCTCCCACCTGGGATTCACTGCATAAAGCAATTTCTACCTTCTCCACTGAAGCTGGCTATCTTAACTAAGTAAAACCTCTGGGAAGCAAGAACCTGATTCCCTCAAACTTCTCAATTGTAATAGTTTGCACAGGTTTCTTTCCTGAGTGACCTCCCCACCTGGGATTCACTGCATAAAGCAATTTCTGCCTTCTCAACTGAAGCTGGCTATCTTAACTAAGTAAAACCTCTGGGAAGCAAGAACCTGAGTGAACTACAATTTAGTTTTTGTAAACTGTTGCGGCTTAGTGGTGTATGCACAACAACAGTGAAGGGATCTAGCCAATTGCCACTAGATTGGGCTATACTACTTTGAATCAGCCTTACACTCACACAGTGCTCCAGTCTCAAGCATTTACTTTTTAATTTGTTAAAGTAATTTTGCTCCCTCCTTATTGACTACATTTGCTAGTTTACCCCTAGGATCCAATTAAAATTAGCCTGAAAAATGGTGCAAAATTAAAAAAGAATAAAACACTGCTTACATACAATCATACAAACCAAACCAAAAGCCCAAGGTAACTCTTAGAGTCAGTGTTAGCCCCGCTCCACTCGCCCTAGCTGTGCTTGGCTCACTCCGCTCCCCTCCCTGCCCCCAAATTTCACCCCCCCCCACTAGTGCTAAATTTAAACCAGACTTTGCCACTCCCTTGCCACTCCCCTCCTAAGTACCAATCAGCACCTCACACATCATTGAGCAACCCTGCCCCCTAAACCCATTTCCTTCTCTCTAATTCTTCCACACCCTGTTAGCACAGTCAGCCATCAAATTTGGCCCGCCCCCTATCAAAATGCAAACAAGCAAAAAAACACTAGTTACCCAAATGCCTATACTGTTTCTATTTTACTATCTCACTGCCTACGAACAAACACTTGACCATGGTATTCACTACACAAATGGTCAAACAGACACCCACAACTTCACACATAATGCCAAACACTTCACTTTCCCCAGCACACCGAATATACCACCCTCTATAAAAATACCATCCCTGTACAGCCACAAAACATAATCCTAAAGACAAAGACTATATAAAGCTTATAAACAAACTCCTAAAGCTCAGAATATCCTGTCACTATAACCTTATAACACATGGAGACATTAATCCAAACCCTGGCCCTCCAACACCCAATAACCTCCACTCCCCTACCACAACCCCCAGAGTCAAGCTACCCATGAATACTCCCACTAGTTCCCTCCTAGCATTTCACCTAAATATTAGAAGTATTAACAATAAGATTCCCAACTTATACACCCTCCTAGCAACCCACTCTTCAGACATTATGTGTCTTCGGAAACCTGGCTAAATCCCAGTACTACTGACAATGAGATACTACCTCCAGGATACAATATTCACTGGTTAGACCATGCTACAAGGAAAGGAGGTGGGATAGCAGTCCTTTACAAAAATACTCTAACCGTTAATAGAGACACCATTCAACCTCCCCAATTCAATAATGTGGAATTTCTCATAACCAAGCTACAGATTAACCGAAACAAACACTTGAACATCATCTGTGCATACATTCCACCAGGCAACAACTTAAATACCCTAGAAGATCTCCCTTACTGGTTATCCAGTACCTATCCCCAAGAAACCATAGTTCTTGATGATTGTAATACCGATTGACACCCCTGCTCCTCCGACCCCCTCCCCCTCACTCATATAAACTTATCTGGGTTTAAACAGACCATAACCTCTCCCACTAGGAGAAACAAACCAACCAACAAGGAAAGTATCCTAGACTGGATCCTAGTTAATAACCAACCCCAACTGTACACAGCTGGTATGCTTCCTGATGACCTCAGTGACTATTGTCTAACCTATATCATAAAACATAAGGCAGGAAACCCTTACCAGCCCAATTATAGAAACAGGAAAAACTTTGATGCTGCTATATTCCAAAATGAATTAAAAGCAGTTGACTGGTCAAAACTAAAAAATCTAACATTAGAGGAGGCCATAAATCACTTTAACACTAAATTCCTAAGTATCCTTGATTCCCATGCTCCAGCACGTACAAAAAAACTAGATCAAATACAGCACCATGGCTCACAAAAGATACCAAAGCTAAAATCGAAACTAGAAACAGAGGCTGGGCCAGCTGAAGAACAACCAAAGCCCCACTTGACCATCTAAAATATCGTCAACTCAGGAATGATACAAAAAAATCTATTTTACTGGATAAAAAAAGCTTCTACCAAAATCTCCTACAAAAACACTACAACAACCCTCAAAAGTTCTGGGCAGGCTTAAATCAACTACTTTGTCCAGGTCACTCCACCACCCCAACTCCGGCTAACTACACCCATAGTTCCCCAGAGACCATAGCTAGCACCTTTAATAACTTTTTCACTGAAAAAATCCAATCCCTAGCAAATCAACTAATCCCCTCTAACTTTAACCACATGCCTAATCTACCTAATAATCACCCAGAATTTAGCTTCCAACCAATATCCACTAGTTTTATCAAAACACTTCTAAAAAAACTAAAACCTACCAGCCTCACTGCTGACCTCCTCCCTGCAGAGTACCTACAAATAGCTGCAGATGCCATTGCATATCCCATATCTATCCTCATCAACAGAACCTTATCCGAAAATGCTATCACCTCCCTCTGGAAAATATCTCACGTCATCCCACTCCATAAAGGTGGTAGCTCCTCAGACATATCCAGCTATAGACCCATTGCCATTCTTTCCCCACTAGCCAAAATAATGGAGAAATGTGTACACAAGCAACTAATGCAATACCTTTCACAGAATAGCTTACTATTCGACTCCCAGCATGGTTTCAGGCCATAACACAACACCACCTCAGCCCTCCTTTCCTTTACTACTGCCATAAACCAAAACAGGAATGACAATAGGCTAACCTCTGCCCTCTTTCTTGACTTATCAAAAGCCTTTGACATGGTCAACCATGAACTTCTCATTCTTTCACTAAAATCTATTTCCCTCAACAAACCTGCTATCCAGTGGTTCCAGTCCTACCTGACTGGTAGACAGCAAGCGGTACTATGGCAGGGCAAACTTTCCAGCCAGTTACCTCTCGCACTTGCTGTCCCTCAAGGGTCCATACTAGGTCCACTACTCTTCTCTATTTTTATCAACAACCTCCACACTGCTATCCCTAAAGCCACCTGCATTCAATACGCAGATGATTCCACTCTCAATTGCTCAGCGACTTCCCCATCCGACTTGCAAATCTTAACCCAAAATACATTTAACACTATCGAGAACTGGCTCACCAACCAATACCTACTTCTGAACCCGAATAAAACTAAACTTCTACTCTTCTCTCCCAGTAGTAGATCCACCACACTTTCATTCTCTGTCACATCTAACAATGGTACCACTATTTCCCCAGATAACCACACCAAACCGCTAGGGGGTTATCATAGACAATAATCTCAAATTTGACCTACAGGTCAACAAAACCATGCAGACCATCAATAAGAAGCTTGGATCACTGTATAGAAACAAGACATTTTTAACCCCACTGGCTAGGACTGCAATCGCCCGATCACACCTACTCTCTACTCTTTTATATGCCTCCCTTGTACTCTCAAACCTCAACAAATCTGAACTAGGTAAGCTGTCCCGTAGCTACAATCATATTGCCAGATTCGCCACTGGCTCCACCTATAGAACCCACCACTGCCAGAACCTTAAACAACTAGAGTGGCTAGAACTGCCCAGCTTAATTCAATTCAATCAACTCTTAATGGTGCACAAAATTTTGTACCACCCTGAGGATACCCCCTCACATAAAAATATTATTAAGCCATATAGCAACCTAAGATCCCTATGGTCAGCCAATAAACTACTGGTCCAAACCGACAAAAGATAATAACTGTGCTGGTGAATCCCTGTTTGCCAACTTCATTGGCAAAACCTGGAATTCGTTGCCAAACTATATAACCCTACAATCCTCCAAAAGTCTCTTCAAAAAAAAAAACCTCAAACAGTATCTCAAAGTGAATTGGCTATGCCCATGTAGCAACCCTATTTAAGTTATAAACTAAAAGCATATTCTACAATTATCATAACTTGTAACTACATCACCAAGCTCTGCTTCCAATCTGATGTCTCTTACTTTTAATTGCCTGTCCATGAGAATTGTGAGTCCCTACTAGGGAACACTATTAACCCATTGTATATAATCACTTTGTTTATATAATTGTTTGCTAACTTCTGTGTAATTTATGTAAGTTTGTCTATGTGGAGCTTTTCTCCCTGGGCCTCTGCTGAAAATGGACATGTATCCAGTCGGACTATCCCGGTAAACAAATGTAAAGTATGAACCGAAAATCTATGAACCTATAAATAAAAAAACAAAATAAATAAATAAATGTAGAATTAGTGCACTGTATTTGCTAAAGTGTCATTAAATGTAGAATTAGTGCACTGTATTTGCTAAAGTGTCATTACTGCGGTGGTGGTGCTGCGGTAGCGTTATCGCCTCACAGTTAGACGTTGCCCGTTCGATTCTCAGTTAGAGCGTCTTCTGTGTGGCGACATGCATGAATGGGCCTTCCTTCATTGAAGGTTGTGTGTTAGGCCCGGCAAGCCAGCACGTAAAACTCTACTGCCAATCATTAGCGGACCGGAGTTCCGCTGTGGCGACCCCTAACCGGGAAAAGCCGAAAGACCCAGCAGACACAGCAGCATTTGCTAAAGTGTCATTCTAGGCCTGCTGGTTGGATTGCTGTACTGTCTGCATGATTGGCAACCTCACATTTTTTTACCAATGGAACACAGTTTACAGTCATACCTATGCCTTATAGTTGTGACCACACTGACAGATCTGCAGTATTTGAAGGACAGTACAGATTTCCTTAGGTGTCAACTGTGCATAGTTTTGACAAATGTCAACAGTGTACATCACTGTTGCTCATGAGATTTATGATTAAGGAGCTTATTCTTTACAAGTAACTGCAGAAGATATTTTAGAAAATAATGTCCTCAGGTCCTGGTATATGAGGTTGGGGATTAAACAAGTCTGTAATACTGACATCATTGTATACAGCTTAAAATATATTGCAAGATAGTACTATAGAACATAGTACTACTTGTACTGATGTACTGCTTTTCCCTTTTTATCACTGGAGATCAGGGGGTGTTGGTCTCTGTCAACTTCAAAACGTGATGTCAGTGTCTCTTCAGACTCTAATGATGATGGTGACCAAAGTGAGGCACAAGTGGGAGTTGCAGAGGCTGAATCTGTCACAGAGGTTTACAGCCCTCTTCTGCCCTCATTATCATCACACACAGTCAGTATGCCCAGACATACCCAGTCCCCTGATGCCACAGATATTAGAAAGTCAGAGGGTGAGGACATTGAAAAGCAAAGGGTGGCTACTATGGCTGTAGTGAGTGTTGATACTGGCCACAGCCAAAGACATGGTGAGGTTCTACACAGGCAGACTGATAGGGCTGCTCATAGGAGGCCTGCTCTCCTTCCTGTTAAAGGTGTTGCATCATGTGTCACTCGGTTTAGGGCTGTCATGAAGGCACAGGCACATTCCAAAAGGACAGCTAAACAAATGCTCAGGGTTTTGGATGCAGCACAGTCTGACATCTGTGACTGCCTCCACTACATTGCTGATACCCTGGATCAGTTGACTGACGGAGTGGAAAAAAAGTAATCTGAGAGAGATCACAGAATATCTCTTTTGGCACGATTATTGTCAGTGATGGAATGTCTGGATGAAGTTGAGCATCGGACTCATGGACGTAGGTCAGCAACTACATCTGCTGAGAGTCCACATGGTCATGCTCAATCATGCTCCCATAGTGGCAGTACTTCCAGTACCCTAGAGATGAGTGTGCTGTCCACACCAAGATGTGGCAGGCCATGAGCTCATGGTCCTGGGCATTCCCATGGAGGACACAATCCCAGCAGACAGTAATCACCCTCAGGTAGCGTAACTTCTGACCATGGGCATGGAGGTGCCAGTGCAATTCCTGGCAAAGCCAGTTACCATGTTCGGGGGTGGAGACGGTGAACTTTCAGCTTCACCATGCATGGTTCAAAGCTGTCCAGCATACAGTCATATAGGGCTAGCACTCAGCTTGGCTGTGTTCATGCAGACACTCACACACCACTGTCACAGTCAGGTCACCTGCAGACACACACGGCACATTCCATGGTCCATCTTGCCTGCTTTCCTTCCTGACTCAGACAAACACTTGCCAACCTATTGGGTCAGCCTAGGCATACTGCACCACTACACACCACCCTGTGCAAGTGATGATACCTGTGCCATATCCCTGTCATCCTTGTCACTGATGCAGGGAAATGAAGCTATGTGTCTGATGCACTGGGTGACTATCTAAATTATGTATTAGTTTCATCCATTGTTGCCTTTGAAATGCCACTTGTACTGGTCACTGACAGATGTGTGCTGCCAGCTGTAATGAGTAACCTGCATTATTTTGTGTACATATTAAATTGGATGATATTGTAATGGCTGTATACTTATACAGTGAATGGTGTCTCATAGAACTCTTTATGTTTCAGATGCAGGATTTTGTGGAATACATCTATGGGTACACAAATACAAAAAAAAAACATAAACGTCCGAGCACAAGATGGAATATCGGGACAGGAGCAAATTGTCTTCATAAGGGTAAAGCAGTATAGGTGCATGGCTCCATAGGTTCATATGTGCATCACAGGCTAACAGGTACAATGGCTTTAGGCAGCCTACTCCAGCATCCATAATCTCTGACACAGTGTTCTACCCTTGATAAGTCTAAGCAGGGTTCTGGGAGCTGCTGCATCTACAAGCTGTGGCATAGGAGATGAACCATTTACAATTTCCCTGTGTCCATTACAGACATTTGTCGTAAACCATTTATAATTGCTTTGTTCCACATCCCATAGTGTAAATTGCACATGATGTACATTATAGCAGAAGTGTACTTCACATGGATGGAAAGCCTGTTAGATATAGTGTGTAGCATCAGGGTTACATAACTGTCTCTCCAGCATGTTCTATTTATACCACAGTCAAGGCGCAGCTGTGTAGAACAGGTACTTCTTGTGCTAGTCCTGTCTTGGATGTGCAGGTGGTACACAGTGGGATCTGACATCTCCTTCCCTGTATGGTAGCCATACATCTCCCATCCAAAACATGTAGGAGACAGAATACACAGTTACAGCCTTGACAATGTCTGCATTGGACCTGTTATGTGCAATGTATATTGGGTTACTGTGGTACCGCTCTGCCTGTTACAGGTGTCAGATATGCCTGTGTACTTACATGCCAAAGGTGACATTGCACTCACTGATAGGTGTGATGAGTGCCACATACAGTGTAACAGTGACATTCTTGGATTTACATGCCATACTTGTCTCTATCAGTTGGGCAACAGTGCATGATGCTCCACATCTTACCGACCACTGAAACTGAAAGGGTAGATCACTCTCTGTGTCCATAAGTCCCTGACTATTGGGTCAACTGTTGCAGATGTGCAGACAGTACAATATTTTCCAGGGGTGGATGACTGCCAAAAGTATAGTATTGTGCATTACTTGGCACCGCGACTGTTATCCCACTCCACAAAGAGGGTGCCACGACAGACCCCAGGAACTACTGCCCCATTACCATGATGAGCCTGGTCTGCAAGGCCATGGAACGTATCATCATGGAACTCATAAACAAAGACATTGGAGATCTCCAAACTCTGGACCCCACACAGTTCGGGTCTGTAAAAGGCAGATCATGTCTCCTAAACCTGAAAGACTTCTTTGAAGCAGTCACCAAAGCCATAGATGAGGGTAAGGTGGTTCACACAGCGTATCTAGATCTCGCTAAGGTGTTCAACATCATCCCTCACTCTGGAATTATAGATAAACTCACTAAAATAGGTATAAATCCCTATATCACAAGATGGGTTGCCAACTGGCTTACTGACAGAACCCACACTGTGAAAGTAGCAGACTCCAAATCAGACTTCAAACCTGTGAAGTGGAGTACCACAGGGTTCAGTCCTAGGTCCTCTCCTGTTTGGTATCTACTTCTCTGAAGTACAGACTAACACAGAATGTCTTTGGCTAACTAAGTTCGCAGATGACTGAAAACTAGGAGCCATAATCGAAGCTCCTAACGATGTGGACATCCTACAAAATGGCCTCACTGGGACAGATGCCTGGTGTCAAAGCCATGGCCTCAAGCTCAATGCCAAAAAGTGCATTGTCATCCCCTTTAGTAAAAACTTTGTACCCATGAACTACCACATAGGCAGTAGTCTACTTAACACCGAAAGTGTGATAAGAGACCTTGGGACACAGGTGGACAGTAGTCTCTCCTTTGATAATCCCATCGCCACAGTGGTCAGGAAATCCCTCTATGTGGCACACCTCATCACAAAAGGTTTCTCATCCAGAAAAAAGAGGTCATTGTTTCCATCTACTCATCACTCATTAGAGCCATTATAAAGTACAAAGCCCCTTTTGGTATGTACCTCACAAGACATCTAAAACAACTAGAAAGGCCGCAGAAATACCTCACAAAGAGGATTACTGACCTCAAACAGATGCCCTACGCAGACCGTCTCAAAAAACTCCAGCTTTATTCCGTCGCATATCTCCTACTCCGAAGCCATCTCTACCTAACATACAAAGCTATGTCAAACCCAGAGCTGTTGGACATGCTCCACTTAATGAAATCCCAATCCCTCCAAGCTACACACTCTAGGGACCTAAACCTGGTCACCACAATAAACAGAACATGCTGGAGGGATAGATTCCTGTCTCAGAGACTTCTCATAATCTGGAACAGACTACCTATCTATGTCAAACAGAGCTCCTCATTAGCACTCTTCAAGAGAAATCTTGATGATTGGATGGGTAATAGGAAATTCAACTCAGGGATCACTTCTGTGGCTCTGCTTGACATGGGCACAGGAAAATAATTTTCTTGGGTGGCGAAAGCCAGGGTACCTTTTTGGCTAGGCTTGTATAGGCCCTAGGGCCAATAGCCTAGTACCTACATATGAACCTATGTAGTACATCTCAGTGGCTCTGGCAACACCTGAATGTGTTGTCAGCCCATCCTAGATAACTGTTGGTTCTTGTGTGGGATTCCGTGACAGATGCTTATTTCCAGTCATCTGCAAATATAGTCAGTCTGAGGTCACTGACAGTGGCCATGACTGTACAAAATGGAATTGCTAGGAGGGGTAGTGCCAGGAATGATGTCTAAGGCTAGTCCACTGGTGACTGGCCTCACTGTATCACTGGCCTACACAATCCTATCTTCCCAGATAATGACAGTCAGACACATGGCTATCCAACAGCTGACATACAAGTTTGTAAATAACCTCTACAGTGTGTCCACAATGCCTGATGGCATTATCTTGCCAAATGCCTTCTCAGACCATGGTAGGTGGGGTGAGTCATGTTCCTGTCATCCATCACATACCGTAACAATCACTGAGGTGCAATGCTTATGGTAGGCATGATCTGACTTTGAACAAAAAAAACTGGGTTGGGACAGTGTCTGCAGGTGTACTACATTGTTAATGACCATTTCCAAGATAAGTCTTTTCATGGCTTTTAATGTAACACTACTGAGACATGTGGGGACACTGCTTGTCAATGCATGATACTTGCCCTGTGTGCAACTAAGCACTGAGGTTAATTCCATCATGGTTTCCAAGAAGGTAGTTACCCAACATGTTTTTGTCTGTACAGAGCATAGGCAAGCAGTGGGGGAGGGGGGAGTCATACGTACACCCTGGGAAAGGTAAGGAGGGTGTATTTACACAGTTATACTGCAAATGCACACCATTCAAGCTGCATGTACTGCAATGATGCAATTACCTTGTGAAGAATTCTAACAAGAGGAGAGTCCATTGAATTGTTGGTGCCTGCCTACTACAACTGTTGGTCTCACCACAACCTCTCTCTCCAGGGATACCATGCTCCTACACATTGTCTCTCACATAAAGCAGCACATTAATACCAAACCCCACATGAGGAGCAAGCCACAGCCTGTTTGTTCATCTACATAGTTGTCCCACAACATGCAAGGCTGTGTAGGCTTGACAAACCCTTTTCCACGTAGATGCCTTTAGTAGCAATCAGAGCAATCATTGCAGTTTGGCATGTATTATGCCTTGTATTCCAGGGTTCTTAGGATTTCAGTAGGGTAATGAGTGGATGGTGATACAGACATCCAAGGCTGCTCGAGGGAGCATCACAGTGGAAGTGATCCCCATTAGGTAACAATTTCACAGCTACTCAGTGTGCCATGGATCTGAGGCATACTGCAGAGGAGTGGCCACCTTTGGCCAATGTGTGTGTACCCACACCTGTCCTACGTATGTCATACTACACATTTATGTAAGCAGAACACTTCTGTTTTCCCACATCATGTCACACAACATCCAGTGTGCTGTCTGGTTGCTTGACAGGTAGTGTAGACTAGCAAGGCCAGAGTAATGACTGCAGAGTTGAACAAGTTCTCTGTGACTGCACTGACATCCACATATACACTGCAGTTAGTGCCTACAGACAGTGTGTTTGAGGCTGTCAACCCTGTAGCAGCATGACCCTAACTGTGCTGGACTGTACATTGCCACATTTGTAGGTATGCTATTGCAACCATGCCTCATCACAGGATTATGGTTAATCCAAGGGCCCCATGCCTAGCAAAGCATTGTACTTACTCAACCATGTTATGGCAAACTGTCAGGTGCTGTGTTTCTTTAGGAGAACTACATAAAGGTGATAACATGTTACATTTCAGCACATGTCAGGCCACTGCCTAATGAAGGCCTGCTGTGATGTACACACAAGCAAGACTGTATTTCCAACAGCATTATCACTGACTACTGTTGAGATGTGGACACTGTCCCTGCCCTTATATTGCTATGCCACACAAACAAAATGTGTGAGAGATGTGACTATATAACAAACCTTGATTCCATGCTGCCTCACACACAGGTCACTACATATGATAATGAGCAATTTGTCAACATGCACACTTCACCATGTACTCCACCCACACCAACATCACACACAACTGCATATGTGGAACTCCTTACCAGACACGCACACAAAGGACAGACACCTCAGAAACCCAATTGTAAGCTCAGTACACATACTCATACCTCTGCAGAACAAAGTACACATAAAAGTGCATGTACCACTGTCTCAACAGTCAAACACCTGAGGCAAAACACAAACAACCCTATTATTCATATGTGATTACATCATGTGATACATTGATGCCCCTCTCACCAGGCTACACATGGGAGACGTCACAGTTAGCTGTCTGTGAGGTGTCAGGATAAGCCATACCACACATGTACCCAGTTTTGTGAACATCAGGTGCCATTATGCTGACGTCATAGTTCCTGTTGGTGTGTACAACTTGTGACATACCTCAATGGACTGCATGCGGACACATGACTGAGCTTACAGAGTCTGTTTCTGGCAGGTATGCTCATAGTCTTCAGCTGCATTACACCTTCACCTAGGATGATGGCTCAATACACATGGAAAATAAGTGAAATCAATAATTTTCTTATTGTGTGGTGTCATTTTAAGGGGACCCAGTAAATGTCAGTCTGGGATGACTTGTTCAACAGACCTTGAAGCTTTGTCACAGATGGTGTTCATCTGCCATCCCTGGGAGGTTGTTTAGTGGCTAAGACTGCTGACATCACCATAGTGCATATTACTGGTGTTGTCTAATGGAAAAACATTCCATAGACGAAAAGCCATTCTCAAACAACATCACGGTTATGTTGCTACATGCTAGGAGCCAACACTAAACTACACTCACAGGAATGTGTCCCCACCTTGGAAGATGTAGACATTTGTGAAGTCACACACACCATGTTCAAGGCTGCGGACAGCACCACAGCCATTCCAGGCTACACATTCTTCCACATTTAAAGAACTCACAATAAAAGTGTGCCAGTTAATGCAGGTGGTGTATCAATAGTCATTAAAGA
>NC_056733.1:1374199574-1374217074 GCF_019279795.1 Protopterus annectens
AGATGGGGTAAGCAATGGCATTGCTGTTTTTTGTAGATACTCGGCAGGGAGTTGGTCAGTGGAGAGAGTAGTTGGTTGCAGTTTTTTAATCAGGGTATGGATAAGGGAGGTGGCAACTGGTTGGAATCTAATTGTAGGTTTGTTTCTGGGGGTGTTGATTTCATGACAGGGGGCTGGGAGGTAGTTGGCTCACTAGGTCTTGAATGGTTTCAGTAAAGAAATGGTTAAAACTGTCAGAGACTTCTTCAGGAGGTTTATCAATGGAGGCTGCGAAGACTGGGGTGGAAGTTTGTCCAGGATGTAATAGTATTTTTATACCTGCCCAGAATTTCTGAGGCTTGTTATGATTTATTTCCTGTAGATTATAGTAGTAATTTTTTTAGTCTAGTAGAATGGATCTTTTAGTGACGTTCCTCAGTTGCCTATATTTGATGTGGTCATGGGGGTCTTTAGTAGTTCGCCATAATGCCCATGCCTTATTTCTGAGGGTGATTTTTTATTTAGACTCTTTGGAAAGCCATGGTGCAGCTTTTACCTTACTTCTTGTTGAACGTATGGGTGCATGAGAATCAAGGATTTCTATAAATTTGTTGTTAAGGTATGCGACTGCTTCATCTAAGGGGAGGTGTTTTAAAATTGACCATTTACATGAGTTTAGCTCTTGTTGGAATTTGGTGGGGTTAAAGTTTTACTGTTTCTTACCATTCTAAGTAAGGATTTTTGGGGGTTAATGGCTTTGTGCTTAATAATACAGGTGGGAAGGTGATTGCTTAGGTCATCAGGGAGGGTCCCAGAGATGTACAATTGGGGATGTCTGTTTATAAGTATCCAATCAAGTATGCTTTCTTTTTGGTTTGGTTTACCTATCCTGGTATGGGTTGTGATGACTTGTGAGAATGCATGCAGGTTGACATGGGTGGTTGGAGAGTCTGAGGAACAGGTATTCCAATCTATGTTTAGGTCTCCAAGTGGTGGAGATAGTGACATGTTAGCCAGTGAAGGGTATCTCCAAGTGTGGATACATTATTACCTGGGGGAATGTACATACAGATGATATAGATACATTTATTTTTATTAATTTGTAGATTGGTGGCAAGAATTTCTGAGTTGTTAATTTGAGGTGGTTTTATACCTTCAATGGTGACGTTCAATGCAGATTTATATATAACAGCTACCCCAAAAGCACGTTCTAGCCTGTATATGTTATACCCAGGTGGTAGCACTTCATTGTCTGTAATGCTCGGTTTTATCCAGGTTTTATATATATATATATATATATATATATATATATATATATATAGGGAGAGTGAGATACTGACAGAGATGTATACATATATGCATGTATCTGTAGACATAGCTGTATATAACAAGTCGTTCTGAGTGGGGAGCAACAGAATTGCGCTCTGCTTAACTACGTATAAGAGCATGTCCAGTGGGATATTTGCTAGTTATAAACTGACTCCAGCCCACCCGTACCTGTACTCCAGTCCAGGATTTGTGTGTTACACAAAATGACATTTGTCCCTTTTTCTGCACTGCTGCATGTCACCGAACCTGGCTACAACTTTCTTCAGTTGAGTGATGTAATTAATATGTCACAAAGGTTAATAATATAACACCACAAAAAGTAATTCTAACTGACATCCAAAATCAGTGGCTATGTCTAGATTAGACCCATGAATGCCACCACACAAGTTAATTGCCCTAGTTCTTTGAGCCATACAAGCAGCCTGGCAGACAGTGATCATTCATCACACAGTCAACTGCATGCATATGTATATTGTTATTCCTGCGCTAAGTAAGATATAGAATGCATGATCAATTTCTATGTTACTGTTCTGAGACTGCCTGGCAGGCTGATATACCACTGATGA
Organism: Protopterus annectens; assembly: GCF_019279795.1. Classification (NCBI taxonomy): domain Eukaryota; kingdom Metazoa; phylum Chordata; order Ceratodontiformes; family Protopteridae; genus Protopterus; species Protopterus annectens. Next base: position 1,374,201,449 of record NC_056733.1, read on the forward strand.
GTTTGTGTTACAGCATTTACAAGGGAACACTACTGTGCTGGGGGTGGTGGAACACTACCACATGTTCTGCCGGGATACACAGTAGTCTGACTGTCATGTCACCCCACTGTCTAACATCTCCCTTGACAAATGTACCGGTAATCTGTTGCAGTATGACTGCATGATTATTCCATGCATGAGGCCTAGTGAATACTCATGTTAACATGGTAGGGGGATGGGCATCTGTAGTCCCATGTGAATGTAATTTCTGTCCAAGTAGCCCACTACATTTGCTTGCATAATGTACCAGATCCATACATACAACGCCATATCATAATAATCCTTATGCGTACTGTGTAGGTTATGGACTTACCTTCCAAATGTAGCAGCTGACACACCAATAGGTCAGGGCTGACTCTATCTGATGCAAGCAGTACACAGCCAGTACATGAGTAAATACAGGATGTGTGGGTTGCCTGCCATCATTTTTAATGTCTGTATGTGAGTAGGAGTAAGATGTCAGTCCCTAGGGTCCTAGTTTGTCAGTGAATGTGCTATACATTGCCTCTTAGCCAAAGCCAGGGTATACTGCGCATACCTACATCTGCCTACAGGGACATCAGCAGGGGTTCCTCCTCTGAGTCCTCATGTGACTGTGGCTGTGGTGACCTAGGCACTGGTGGGGAGCTGTGTATCCTGTCCCTTTGCTGATCCTGCTGCAGCTGTTTCCAAGGGATCATATTGTGTAGCATAGCACATACTGTGAATATATGTGTACATGTGGCTGGAGAACACTGCAGGGCTCCAACACATATATCTAAGCACCAGAAACATGACTTCGGCAGCCCAAACACACACTGTATGATGCTCCTAACTTGTGCATGTGCCTCATTATGGCATTTTTCTGTGGATGTGCGTGCATTTCTGATGGGTGTCATCATCCATGGTTCCAGGACGTAGCCAGTATCCCCCGTAAATGGTCATGTGGGATGTCCCCCTTAGCAAACATCTGATACATCTGTGATGTGTGCCAGATATGGCAGTCATGATAACTGCCAGAGCTGCCAGAACACACATTTAGGATAATCCTCTGGGCATGCACATGACTTGGCAGTTGATGGTGTGGTACCACTTACAGTTAACATAGATTCTGCTCACCAGGCAGAGCCTCAATGTATACATGGGTGGATTTCTATGGCACCCAGTACCTCACGGTTATGTGCTACATGGTAGAAATGTTGCATATTGCTGGCCCTCACTTCAGGGGAAAGGGGAAAAAACATGTGCTCACTGGCATGTGGTAGCATAGCATTCAGAAAACTGGTGGAGTATCCTGGATGCAGATGCCTGTGACAACCTCATCATGTCCCCAGTGGGTCTTTGATAAGTACCTGTAACTAGTATCCTAAGGGCTACATATACCTTTGTTTCAACTGGGATGGGTTTCCCTCTGTTGGCTCTGCTTCTGAGTTGAGGGTGGCAGAGTTCAGTGAATTCTTGTAATATGTTCCTGTCCACTCTGTAGCGCTCTACAATTTCCAGCTCATGTAGCTGCTGGAAGGTCATCCTGGGCCTGAACACTCTTCTCCTTCTCAGCCTAGGCCTATTGTTAGCAGTAGTAGCAGCATTGACTTCAGCATCTAGCACATACTGATTTAGTGGACCTGCAACAGCCTCTAGCATTAGCTCAGTTAAAATTCCCAAGTCTCTATTCCAGTGGTCCTGAGTATTGGGAGAAAATCAGAATGTAGGGTGTACTCATGCTTTATACAGGTCTGCTGTAGTTCCAACATGTGTGATTGGCTAATTATTATGCATTTCACCTGCCTAGATGATAATTAACATCATTTACTGGCCCACCTTTATTGTGCAATGAGGCACTCTGCACTTCGCTGTGCAGCACAGCTCATACAAAAGTCAAAATTAATAATTGAATATATCTGGTTTTCATTACTGGCTACCTGCATCATGTCTATGACCTGGGTAGTCTTTCTCACATGAACACACTCAGCTATGCAGTGCGCCACACAAACACGCACCCCAGGAATTAAAATGTTTTAAAAGTAATAGGACACGCCTCCCTGCTGGCATCCACATCCAGTGGAAATATCAAATTCGTGCAGGAGCCTACACGAAAGGGATCTGCGGACACTGTTGCTCCTTTTACCAATTCAACAAATTCACCTTATCTCCATACATATCCATGCTGACAGCCTGGTAACTACATGGCTTATAGCTGTATGACCTAGGCAACAGCACTAATGCAACACTGTACAGACCCAATGCAACATCCTATAATACATTTCTGACAAATATTATAACATATTCATTATTGTTTTTTTTTCAAAGTGCAAACATTCCAAAATCATAAAAAAATATAATTTATTTTTAAATATTCCCTTGCACTTTAAGACATCCACAATGCATTTTTCACACATCAATGTATGTGATCTTAGCATTTCAGGGAAGTTATGTCCATATTTGTGGATTTTTACATCTCCTTCTTTCTGTGTGCACTCCTGTATGCAGTAAATTGTAGTGTACACTACGGATACAAACACAGGGTCCACACAGATGCCTTTCTTCTTGTTGGATCACTCCACCTGGGTCATTTGCGTAAGATTCACCTGCTTATGAGGTAATTTGCATTACATGGATCTTTCCTTGTTTGCAAGTGCTTGCGTGCTGCTAAGCAGCATTTACTGAATTTAAAACCATTCACACTCATACACATCATGCCGCGATATGTTAATAAAAAAAATTGTGTAGGTTTTAATGAATTCCCCCTACTGCCTCTGTCTTCAAAAGGTCTTCACACAATTACAAGGAACAGTATGGAATCTGAGTATTTGTTCTACATCGCTATGAGTTTAGAGTTGAATGTACTTGTTCCTCTACCTGTTGCTCAAAATATCTTGGCCCAATGGTGTGATAAGTAGTTTAAGGGAGCTTAGATTGTTATTTAATTAGATACTTGTCTCAATAAGTAATCTGTAAGTCATAAAAGATTATATACATATCACATCTTATGCTATAAAGTTATGTGTGTTTGCTTCTTCTAACCTGATGATGCATGCATACAGAGTTAATTCCTGTTGAATGCTCCTTTTGGCTTATGCTGACTTTTGCTTCTCCTGTTCATTTAAACATTTTCCCAGAATCAGCCTGATTTCCAGTGGTTCTAAAATTCTGATGTTCTGATTTAGAAGGTGACTACTGTCTTCCATGGGTCAATTTTTGATATGGAATTCTGCTGCAACCATCACAAAGTTATCAAAGAATCGCACCTGGAATTCTTAAATAAAATGTTCAATAAATATTTTTATATATGCTTCAAGATTGCATTTTAATTTACAAGCCATCCACAGCAGTTCAAGCCATCCACAGCAGTCAGACTAACACATTTCTGGCAAAGCAACCCTTGTCTAGCATGTGAGTTGAGGGGTTGAAAGATTCACCCATTGCCCTTACTCTGTTTAGTGTTGATGGCACATATGCTGAAATGTCACAATAAAATTCTACAAATCATTCCAGCTCTTTATATCTAGAAAAAAAATGTAGTACCGACCTTCTTAGCCATGACTGGATTTTGAACCCTCACCCCCTTACTCAGCTGCCTCTGGCAGAGAGTGATTTTTTTCTAATAGCAGTGCTTTCTTCATATTCTTTGTTCTTGATGACACTAACTTTCTTCCTCTACAGCTTTGTGCTGATTGGTTTCCTTTCTCTTCTGCTTTGATTTATAAGCATTTCATCTCCAACACTAGTCTTTATATCACAAGCTGTACTCTGAAGTTAACTGGGAATAGAATGAGCTGTTTTTTTCCACGTTCTATAGTCATAGACACTATTAGGCAATTTCTTGGTTCAGAATTGAATCTTAGTTGTATCCAAAGTAGCTATAAGCTCATCTGTGGTAATATGGGTGGGCTGGATTCTTTCAGGTTGTATTAATTTAGTCAGCTTTGTCACTGACATTTCGTCATACCACACAGAGGTTTCCTCGCTTGTTTCCTATTTTGTCTAAAAATGGCATCAGCGTTATACAATGTAAACTACTGTTTATTTACCCTGTGTTTACAAGACTATACACACAGACACACACACACACACACACACACACACACATACACACACACACACACACACACACACACACACACATACACACACACACACGAGTGCGTGCGCTTTCTGATGACAAGCCAGTTCTACAGCATTTGGCCATGGTACATATGCATTTGCAGCATTTATAGTTTCATAGTTTCATAGTTTAGTACTAGGCTATCTGCCCTGGGGCATTTGTAAGCCTAGCCATAGTGATGTGGCTTTTGCCAACCCATGAAATGGTACAAAAATGTACAGAATAAATTTAGAAAACTGTGCCTCTGTCTAGTAGTGACACAATGAAGGTCCCCTTATATAATAGAATTAGTTTACTGTGCCCCTGTCTAGCAGTGACACAGATGTGACCCCTGGGGTAAACTTACGATCTCCCATCCACTCATCAAGATTTCTCTTGAAGAGAGTCAGTGAGGGGTTCTGCCTAATACGAACTGGGATCTTGTTCCAAAGCATGGGAAGCCTCTGGGTTATGAATCTATCCCTCCAGCATGTCCTATTCATACTTGTGCCGAGGTTTAAGTCTTTAGCTCTCTTGGTCCTGATGGATTTGGATTTTTTGAGGTGGAGCATGTCCATCAGATCCTGATTGGACATGGCCTTGTACGTCAGGCAGAGATCACCTCTGAGCAGACGGTATGCTACTGAATAGAGCTGAAGTTTCTTTAGTCTGGCAGAATAAGACATATGTTGGAGACCCTTGATCCTCTTGATGAGGTACTTTTGTGGTCTCTCCAGCTGTTGCAAATGCCGGGTGAGGTACATACCAAATGGGGCATTGTACTCAACCATGGGTCTGATGAGGGAGGAGTATAGGGGTACAATGACATCCTTGGATCTGGATGTGAATCCCTTCATGATGAGGTGTGCAAGGTAGAATGTTTTTCTAACCACTTTGGCAACGTGGGTGTCAAATGAGAGGTCGCTGTCGACTTGGGTCCCTAGGTCTCTGATTACTTTTTCCGTACTCAGTGGGTTGCTGTCTATGTGATAATTTGTGGGTACTTTGTTTTTCCCAAAGGGACGACTATACATTTTTGGCATTTAGTTTAAGGCCGTGACTCGGCACCAGTTGTCCGCTTCTGTGAGGCCATTTTGTAGGATGTATGTGTCCGCTGGTGTATCGACTATGGCGCCTAGTTTGCAGTCATCTGCGAACTTTGCCAGCCACAACCCTCCCATGTTTGCTTTAACATCTGAGAAATAAATGCCGAACAAGAGGGGTCCCAGGACAGATCCCTGTGGGACACCACTTGTGACTGGCTTTGAGTCTGACATTGCTCCAGTGATTTTAACTTTATGGGTTCTGTCCTTTAGCCAGTTTGCAACCCATCTAGTGACATAAGGGTTTACGTTTAAGCTGTTGAGCTTATCTATGATGCCTGAGTGGGGTATTGTGTCGAAGGCCTTAGCCAAGTCCATGTAGGCTGTATGGACTGCTTTGCCCTCATCAATGGCTTTAGTGACTATTTTGAAAAAGTCAACCAGGTTCAAAAGGCATGATCTGCCCTTTACAAAGCCGAACTGGGTGGGGTCAAGTGTCTGTAGGTCCCCTATGTCTCTGTTTATGAGTTCCATAATGATTCTTTCCATAGCTTTGCAGACCAGGCTGGTTAAGCTTATGGGGCGGTAGTTCCCGGGGTCTGTAGAGGTACCCCCTTTGTGGAGTGGGACCTCTGTTGCTGTACACCAGTGTTCAGGTACATATCCTGAAGTAAGGCTAAGGTTAAATAGCATTTTTATGTGTGGGTTTAGCTCCTCTTGGAGTTCACGTAACACGCAACCCTGGATACTGTCAGGTCCCATTGATGCTGTGTTTTTAGCTTTGTTTAGGGTGGTTCTCACTTGGACATCTGAGATGACAGGGAGATTACATTCAGCTGGGATAAGTATTTCCTCTTTTGGGGGTGAGGGAGGGGAGAAATTTGCACTGAACCTGTCAGCCAGAATGTTGGCAATATCTGTGGGTTCAGTGTATTTTTTGTTGTTGTGAACTAACTCTGAGCATATCTGAGGGTTTCCACCCAGGTTTCTAACATAGCTGAAGAAGGCTTTGTGGTTATCTTTAGTGTCCTTAGCAATTTTTCTCTCAAAGTTGGCCTTGGATGTTTTTATGAGAGAACGTAGTTTTCTGCTAATGTTGATCAGAGATGTCTTCCCTTTATGGGATTTTGCTCTTACGTGCAGTAGCTTCCTTCTTTTGTTATACAATTAGTTAATGGCTGAGGTCCACCAGACAGGACGCTTGCCTTTGGTGGAGAGGGACTTGGATTTATTTGGGATTGCATGATCCATGCATTCTTGGAGATGTCCATAGAAAGCATTTGTGAAGGATTCGGCATTGTGGGATGTGGTATCCACTGGCACAGTGGGCTTAAAGGATGCCATCTCAGTTTTAAGAAGAGTGAAGTCTGCTTTTGAGAAGTTTTTCACTGTGGTCTTTTGTGCTAGGGGTGGAGGTGGGATATGTATATCCAGGGTGATTAGTTTGTGGTCAGATCTCACTAGTGAGGGGTATACCTCCGGTGTGGAGCATTTTGTCCCCATGTTTGTGATGATCAGGTCTAGTATATTACCTCCCCTAGTGGGAGAGGTGACTAGTTGTTCCAGTGCATTTGAATTTATGAATTCCAGGAACCTTTGGGCTAGGGTATTAGGGCTAGAATAATGTACCCAATCTATGTTTGGGTAGTTGAAGTCTCCCAGTATGATGGTATTTTGTGATACATTCATATCCTCCAATGTCTTCAGGAAGGCTGAGTGGGGTTCCTGAGATTGGGAGGGTGGTCTGTAACATGCTACCAGTTGTATAGCAGTTTTGCCTATGGTTAGTTGCACCTGTATGGTCTCTGATGCTTCATGTGTTGCTACTAACCTGGAGGTGTGGGTGTCCTTGATGAATATGGACACTCCCCCTCCCTTTGTGGTTCGGCCCGGGTTTTGGGGCCGAAAAGGATGATACGAGGTATAGCCTGGTAGCACTGGGGTGCTCTCAGGAGCCTTGAACCAGGTTTCAGTTACTGCACAGACGTCGATGTTCTCCCTGCTGAGGAGTGCATCGAGTGGCTGCATCTTGAGATTTAGACTTCTGGCATTGACCAGCATTACCCTTAGTTTTTTTCCATTTTTGTTTTATAAGGAGGTGGGTTTGTCTTTTGAGCCTTGCCTAAAAAAGGCACTATGGAGGTGGCAAGAGCCTTAGCCAATATCCGGAAGGCCAGTGGTGACAGGTGTAAGACATCCCTTGCGAAGCAGCGTGGCTTGTCCAACATGTCATCCCAGGCAGACAGACATTGGATCCCCTTAGAATGACACCAGTACTAGAGCCAATTATTGAAGCTGATCATCTTGTCTTTGTATTGTGGTATCATTCTTGGTGAGGGCAAGATGCTGCTCAGGGTCAGGGTCATACCAGCCTTGGCTACATAATCGGAGAGCTCCTCTATGTCTCTTTTCATGTAGTCCAGGGAGGTACGTCTCAGGTCATTCACGCCAGCATGGACAATGACGGAGTCATATTTGTACTTGCTTTGGAGTGACTTGAGTGCATGTGTTATGTGGCGGATCCTAGCTCCCGATAGACAGCTCACAGTCACCCTCTCCTTGTTCAGCCTGGTCAGCGGGACATCAGTGTGTCTGACTATAGAGTCACCTACTACTAGTGTATCAGGCATGGTGTTTGGCCTTAAGGGCTGTGATTGGTTGACACACTGATTTATTGAAGTATGTGTTGCATGTGTTTTGTTTTGAGGTGGTGGATTTTTGGATGTCTGCTTTGGGAACCTCTGTTGTTTTGGTAAGTTTTTTATTAGAGCCTCCGAGTATGTGTTTGTGTTTTTATGTGTTTGGTTTGCAGTTGTGGTAGGTCTATGTGGGACTGGGATTGTTGTGTGGGTGGTTACCATCTCCTCCTGTCTGGTCATGCCAGCCCTGAGTTGAGAGAGTTCAGCCTCCAGTTTGGCTATATAGTTGCATCTCTCACATGTATTTGTGTTTGTTGGGAGGAGGAGAGGGTTGTCTGTGTACATGAGACAATTGTAGCATTGTCTCAAGATACGCAGATTGACCAGCTGAACTGGAGAGGATGCCAGTAATCTACCACTCGACATGCTAGAACAGTATAAGGGAGTGCTGTACCTTTAAGGGAAGTGGATATTCACAGGGGTGGTAGGTAGATGTAGTGCTTTACTTAGTACGAGAGTGCTTACTTAGTAGAGAAGTATTGAGAACAAGTGCTAGGCTTATAATATAGTGAGTAGTCTGATTATACTAAGAGTAGAGCTTCCTTAAGGGAAAATTTGAAGAGCAGACTTGGCGGAGCCAGAAGAAGTTTAACCTTGTTTAACCGGCTGAGCTATAAAGCACAACCGCGCAAAGCCGTGCAAACGCGGATTTTAAACAGGGAACTACAAAAGTGCTAGAAATGGTCCAAAACAACCAATTACTACAGCTCTTGTGCTGAGGTCACTTCCTACAGGGACAGGTAGGCTGCTCAAGGCTCCCCACTCCCACTGGTGAGCAAAGAAACTTCCTTCTATCCAAGTAAGGTAATGGACAACACAGGAACTACACCACAGCCCAGAATACAGCAATGCCTGTAAACTGGTCTAAACTAGTTGAGGAGAGGCGGGAAAACAAGGATTATTTTTTTGTTTTTTTGATAGAAACACACAGAAAATGCAGAAACAGTGATAAATCAGTTACACAGGCTAGCACACTTTAGTGGGCAGCCTCAACAGTTAAATTAAACAAACAAACAAACAAACTTTCGTTCAAATTCGACTAAAAAGTAACTTTAAGTGCAGATTTTAAAATAATGCAGCAAACAGTTAAAAAAACAGTTCAAGCTTGTTCAGGGTATGATACAGAAGCTATTCCAAGTGAAAAAAAAGCAAAGATACTTAAATCCAGAAAGTAGTCGCTTTTCTGAGTTCTCTGTAGCTAGGACCACTCTGCAGGACCACGAGGAGCTTGTCTGAGCAGTATAGCCAGAAAAAAATGCCCAGAGGCGGATTTTAAACAGGGAACTACAAAAGAGCTAGAAATGGTCCAAAACAACCAATTAGTACAGCTCTTGTGCTGAGGTCACTTCCTACAGAGACAGGTAGGCTGCTCAAGGATCCCCACTCCCACTGGTGAGCAAAGAAACTTCTTTCTATCCAAGTAAGGTAATGGACAACACAGGAACTACACCACAGCCCAGAATACAGCAATGCCTGTAAACTGGTCTAAACTAGTCGAGGAGAGGCGGGAAAACAAGGATTTTTTTTGTTTTTTTGTTTTTTTGATAGAAACACACAAAAAATGCAGAAACAGTGATAAATCAGTTACACAGGCTAGCACACTTTAGTGGGCAGCCTCAACAGTTAAATTAAACAAACAAACAAACAAACATTCAATCAAATTCGACTAAAAAGTAACTTTAAGTGCAGATTTTAAAATAATGCAGCAAACAGTTAAAAAAACAGTTCAAGCTTGTTCAGGGTAAGCTACAGAAGCTATTCCAAGTGAAAAAAAATCAAAGATACTTAAATCCAGAAAGTAGTCACTTTTCTGAGATCTCTGTAGCTAGGACCACTCTGCAGGACCACGAGGAGCTTGTCTGAGCAGTATAGCCAGAAAAAAATGCCCAGAGGCGGATTTTAAACAGGGAACTACAAAAGAGCTAGAAATGGTCCAAAACAACCAATTACTAGAGCTCTTGTGCTGAGGTCACTTCCTACAGGGACAGGTAGGCTGCTCAATGCTCCGCACTCCCACTGGTGAGCAAAGAAACTTCCCTCTATCCAAGTAAGGTAATGGACAACACAGGAACTACACCACAGCCCAGAATACAGCAATGCCTGTAAACTGGTCTAAACTAGTCGAGGAGAGGAGGGAAAACAAGGATTATTTTTTTGTTTTTTTGTTTTTTTGATAGAAACACACAGAAAATGCAGAAACAGTGATAAATCAGTTACACAGGCTAGCACACTTTAGCGGGCAGCCTCAACAGTTAAATTAAATAAACAAACAAACTTTCGATCAAATTCGACTAAAAAGTAACTTTAAGTGCAGATTTTAAAATAATGCAGCAAACAGTTAAAAAAACAGTTCAAGCTTGTTCACGGTAAGCTACAGAAGCTATTCCAAGTGAAAAAAAAGCAAAGATACTTAAATCCAGAAAGTAGTCACTTTTCTGAGTTCTCTGTAGCTAGGACCACTCTGCAGGACCTCGAGGAGCTTGTCTGAGCAGTATAGCCAGAAAAAAATGCCCAGAGGCGGATTTTCAACAGGGAACTACAAAAGAGCTAGAAATGGTCCAAAACAACCAATTACTACAGCTCTTGTGCTGAGGTCACTTCCTACAGGGACAGGTAGGCTGCTCAATGCTCCCCACTCCCACTGGTGAGCAAAGAAACTTCCCTCTATCCAAGTAAGGTAATGGACAACACAGGAACTACACCACAGCCCAGAATACAGCAATGCCTGTAAACTGGTCTAAACTATTCGAGGAGAGGAGGGAAAACAAGGATTATTTTTTTTGTTTTTTGTTTTTTTGATAGAAACACACAGAAAATGCAGAAACAGTGATAAATCAGTTACCCAGGCTAGCACACTTTAGCGGGCAGCCTCAACAGTTAAATTAAACAAACAAACAAACTTTCGATCAAATTCGACTAAAAAGTAACTTTAAGTGCAGATTTTAAAATAATGCAGCAAACAGTTAAAAAAAACAGTTCAAGCTTGTTCACGGTAAGCTACAGAAGCTATTCCAAGTGAAAAAAAGCAAAGATGCTTAAATCCAGAAAGTAGTTGCTTTTCTGAGTTCTCTGTAGCTAGGCCACTCTGCAGGACCACGAGGAGCTTGTCTGAGCAGTATAGCCAGAAAAAAATGCCCAGAGGCGGATTTTAAACAGGGAACTACAAAAGAGCTAGAAATGGTCCAAAACAACCAATTACTACAGCTCTTGTGCTGAGGTCACTTCCTACAAGGACAGGTAGGGTGCTCAAGGCTCCCCACTCCCACTGATGAGCAAAGAAACATCCTTCTACCCAAGTAAGGTAATGGACAACACAGGAACTACACCACAGCCCAGAATACAGCAATGCCTGTAAACTGGTCTAAACTAGTCGAGGAGAGGCGGGAAAACAAGGATTATGTTTTTGTTTTTTGTTTTTTTGATAGAAACACACAGAAAATGCAGAAACAGTGATAAATCAGTTACACAGACTAGCACACTTTAGTGGGCAGCCTCAACAGTTAAATTAAACAAACAAACAAACAAACAAACTTTCGATCAAATTCGACTAAAAAGTAACTTTAAGTGTAGATTTTAAAATAATGCAGCAAACAGTTAAAAAAACAGTTCAAGCTTGTTCAGGGTAAGCTACAGAAGCTATTCCAAGTGAAAAAAAGCAAAGATACTTAAATCCAGAAAGTAGTCACTTTTCTGAGTTCTCTGTAGCTAGGACCACTCTGCAGGACCACGAGGAGCTTGTCTGAGCAGTATAGCCAGAAAGAAATGCCCAGAGGCGGATTTTAAACAGGGAACTACAAAAGAGCTAGAAATGGTCCAAAACAACCAATTACTACAGCTCTTGTGCTGAGGTCACTTCCTACAGGGACAGGTAGGCTGCTCAAGGCTCCCCACTCCCACTGGTGAGCAAAGAAACTTCCTTCTATCCAAGTAAGGTAATGGACAACACAGGAACTACACCACAGCCCAGAATACAGCAATGCCTGTAAACTGGTCTAAACTAGTCGAGGAGAGGCGGGAAAAGAAGGATTTTTTTTTGGTTTTTTTGTTTTTTTGATAGAAACACACAGAAAATGCAGAAACAGTAATAAATGTGGTAACCATGTGCTATGGTCTTGTGATCTACATCGTTGACTACCAAACAGTAAGTGAGGGTCAGCTTACCTTAAGAACAGCTAATGTTGGCCCCAGACCCACATTTGTTTATATGAAAACTAGAACAATTAAACATTATCGAGAAAACAAAAATACAAAGGTGCCCAGGCTAAAGACTAATAAATCTTAAGGCATGTTTAAATGTGGAAGTTGTAATATATGTAGCTTTATATTAGAAGGACCTGACATTATTATACCACATTTGGACAGATCTATTAAGATTTTTGAACAAGTTAATAGTAAAACTGCTGGAATAGTCTATATTGTTTTGTGCTCACAAAGTAATGTTTTTATGTGGGTTTGATGACACACAGGTTATTTAAATGCATGAACGAACATTTAAATGTTATTAGAAACAAAGATGAAAATAATGTTTTGTACAAACATATGCTACCTTGTAGGAGGGGTTTTAAACATTCTATTTTACAGTTTTAGAATGTGTACCTTTAGATTACATGGGAGTTATTTACAAAATTCTTTTAGAAATGCATGAGACTTTCTGGCAGATTAAACTACGGGCTAATACATTTCCTGGTTTAAATGAAGCTCTCAATATCAAATGTCGTCTGCAATGTGTTTATTAATTAATTATTTGGTGCTGTTTATTGGTTAATATGATATTTAAATATGAGCTAGTTTGTGCATCTGGTATTCTGATGAAGTCCCTTGTGGATGAAAAAAGCACTAAATCGATTAAAGAGCTTCTGTGAACTTTGCTGGTGCCTTTTTTGTATTTTTTTTGTTTGATTAACATACTAAAATTATATATCTCTGTGAATGCTATAATCTGCTCCACATATCTCTGTAAATGGTATCATCTGCTCCATGCAAATAAGTTTCAGAATAATCAGCTACGAAGCAGAGCTATACAAACAGCTAACCAGGATCTCAGCCACTAACCCAGTGAATTCCTGTGCTGTCTTAGTAACAGTAACTGAGAAAATGTCTGATTATTTCTGATCAAAACCACATGCACCCATATTTTCAGGCACCATTATGTACATCTTCCGGGTATAAACAGTCTCTACTTAGTTAAAGCTTATACTAGCTGTACGACTCCAGCTCACCACAAACACAAATAAAAGGCCAGATTCAGTAAAGCTACACTAAGTGTACACTGTTCTGAGGAACAGACAACACAGACATAACTCACACCTTCTTCCTCCTAATTTTAGTTTTCCTACTGATATTCTTGCAGCTTTAAATATTGACAGGGATTCATAAAGGTTACCACAATGTGTAGACCACATGTAAACTTAGTGTAATCTTTCTGAATGACTAGAAAGCACAAAAAATCAGATAAGAATTTTATTGAATGCATATCGTGTACACTTTATTAACTCTGGCCCAAGGTTTACTCTTAAAAAATCTCAGCTGCTAAATACTGTTATTGTAACAATAGACAGAGCAGCAACTCTTAAAAGGTAGAAGCCAACAGATGAGCTGAAACCATTTCAATACTCAAATACTTAAACTAATGAATTGACCACCACAAAAATTTAAAACTGAAAAAAAATACATTGTTTTACTTGAAATAAAATTATGTATTACCTCAAAAAATGAAATACAAGCAGCTATTAAGATGCACAATGAAACAACAAAATACATATTTTTAAGCAGACAGATGGCGAACTAACAACTTTTCTATTCATCTGACTACCAATAGCTAAAGATAAACATCATTTTCTATCTATTTCTGACTTTTATAGCCAAAAAACAGCTGTATAATTTCTCAGGGACTAAGTCTTCCAGCATGAGGTCTATTTCAGAACGATGTACAGTTATGCTCACTTTGGAAGTAAAGCAGACACTTACCTAGTTAAAATTATCTATTTGCCACCTGCACCACCTTATTAATTGATGCTAACCCTAATTCTAATGTTGCCGCTTCCCTTAATCCTAACTCTACACCTTACCTTCAATAAAGGCTTCACATAGCATTGCCATTTCACAAGACACACTTGGACACACCAACATTCAAACACACACTAAAAACATTGTATCTAACTCCTAACCTAACTCTCATTCTAACCCCAAATTACATAAAGTCGCACACAAACATTCAATACCTATCCTCCACTTACTCGCGACTCTAACCCTAACTCACATGCACATGCACACTCTCACTACTCCAGCCCCACTTATATATTTCAATATTATACATCATTGAGATTTTTACTGCTCAGCTATCCATGCCATCGACATTAAACCATACCGCCTGCATTTGTTGAAGAAATGTTATTCAACCAAATGCAAGGGAACCATATATATATATATATATATATATATATATATATATATATATGTGCACGGGTACCTATGAGTTGATCGACAACTTAAAATAACGAAACTGACTCCACCGACAACTGAATTCACAGACAGTGCAAAAACGGACGTTTACAAGGTAAGGGGTGCAAATTCGCTACTGAAGCCTACCATGGTTTAGGAAGGGTGGCAGTGTCATGCAACCATGGTAGGCATGAGTAGCGAATTTGCACCCCTTACCTTGTAAACGTCCGTTTTTGCGCTGTCGGTGAATTCAGTTGTCGGTGGAGTCAGTTTCGTTATTTTAAGTTGTCGATCAACTCATAGGTACCCATGTGCACACATATACATATACACATACATATATATAAAATATATATTTATCAGTCTTTAATTAGCTTCCTGAATTAACTTCTTCATACTGCTCTTCATCCCTTCTCTGCAAATGCTGAACTGCACCAGACCTTGGGGACATTGCAGTGTGAAATTAATTATGTAAACTGCAAGTTCTTACTGTGGGGAATCAAACCTAGTTTTATGCCCTTTCACTACTACTACTGCTAGGATGCTGGCTGTTACACACACAAGATATACTCACCATGTTAATAAACACTGCATGGTTGTCAGCATTTGATTTCCTTCTAACAGTTTTCTGGAGAACTTCTGAGAGATCCCCATCACTATTTCATAAATAGTTATTCTGTATAAAGATGAGTGTTATTAATAATCCAGCCTTCTGCACTATATAAATGCAATTTGCAGAAACAAAAGGGTACAGACTGCCATTTTCCCTTTTCCTACTCATGAATAAAGCAAATTTCTCAATCTAGCAACATGGAAGCATTTATAGCTAGCAGCATTTTATTCTGAAAAAGGGACATAAATTTATATCAGCCACTGATCTGGCAATGTCCACAAGTCTTATATTTCCACACCTAGACATATTTCCTAGATCCTCAACTTGATGTTTAAGCCATTGCAATTCATTCTCTAAGCCAACTAGATGGAGTTCCTGTTTCTTATTATTGCAGACAAGTACTTTACAGGGATAGGAAGATGAGCCATTTTTCATTTACGAGAAGAACAGGCCTTCTGATGACAGTTCAGTCATATTTGCAACTCTCTAGTCTCTTCAGACATGATTTCTAGCATCTAGAATATATTTTCCTTTAATTATCTCTTGCTTTGTTCTTCAGGATTATCTTCACAGTTATCCTGACCACTTTCTTCTGCCACCGTGCCATTATGGAACATTTTTATTCAGAAAAGCTTAAAGTATTTGCTGAGCAACTGTTGAAAAAGCAGAGACTGAGGGGAAAATCACCCTGCCATGAAAGGAAACTGTATTGGTCTAGTAAAATGATA
>NC_056733.1:1374539574-1374587074 GCF_019279795.1 Protopterus annectens
ACATTTTTGTAATGAAGGAAAGAGGATGGACTTTTGGAAGGGCAAGAAGCACATTGTCAACTCTGAATTGGTTTCATCAGGCTTTGGCTCTGAAGGATTTAGCTAACGCATTTCAGGTACGGACAATGTTTAAGGACTGGGGGAAACAAACACCCAAGAGGCCTGATAAGAGGTACCCCATAGGTCTAGCGGTTTTACGTAAACTGTGGCTTTCAGTTTCAAATGTTTGTTTTTCTTCTTATGAGGTAGCATTATTTAGGGCAGCCTTTCTGCTGGCTTGTTGTGGGGCATTTAGATGGTCTGAAATTATTCAACCAAACAAGAAGAAAGGTCAACGGACAGTTTTACCACTGGCACAAGCACATTTGCTGGGGGAGGAGACTTGGGTTTATGTAGCTAAATCCAAAACGGATATAGAAGGCAAAGGTCAGTGGGTAAGAGTGGTTACCCCAAAGGGTTTGGAATGGGGTCTTGACTAAAGTGCTACTAGAGTACTGCAACTATAGGGGTAGGTCAGATGGTCCATTATTTTGTCATCAGCAAGGTGAACCTCTGACACAGTATCGGGTGAGAACAGTTTTAAAGGAGGCAATCAAGTTGAATGGCCTAGACTTAGATAAATATACATTACATTCCTTTTGAATAGGTGCAGCCTCATTTGCACATGCAATGGGAGCTTCACAAACCGACATTATGTAGATGGGCAGGTGGAAGTCCAATGCTTATAAAGGCTATGTAAGGTGTAAATGGCTTTAACTCTTGTCCTGTATATTTCAGCTCTCACATCTTTGGATCAGGAATACATCTGGATAGTGGGTCATTCTTTCATTCAGAGACTCCATCGCCTTGTCCAGGGCAGGCAGGGCTTCTTCTTCCAAGGAGGAAAATGAGCTTCTTGCAAAGCAATTTGGTTTGTTATCAGGAATGCAGTGGCACCATCTCAGGGCAGCACTACAGCAAGCTGCAAGAAATGACAAATCTCCTACTGCCATTTTATTGCACCTAGGGGGTAATGATACTTGTCAACAACCAATAAAAGATCTAATTGGTTTGATGGTACAAGAGGCATATTGCATGCATGAATGCTGGCCACAAGCTATTATCTGCTGGTCAGAAGTGGTACAGTGAAAGAAATGGAGGGGGGGGCTAGGTCCATTAAATCTGTGGAGAGAATGAGAATTAACAATTCTATGCATAAGGTGTTAAGGGACATTAACGGGTTGTACATTCCTTACCCTGGCATTCAGGTCTGGTGGCCAGACAGGTATGATAAGGATGGGGTTCATTTATCTGAAGAAGGTTGGGGGATATTTTATAAGAAATTGCAAGCTGGTTTAGCTTTGAAGGGCATTCACTTAGGATAGGTTGAGATGTGCTGGCGGAAGGGAGGAATATTCCTCCCTTCTGTAGCGGAAGACAGGAAAGGTAAGGGAGGCCAAGGTAAGTGGGGGGGGGTCACAGGACTCTTCAGCTGGACCTTCCACAGGACAGACAGCCCCAAAGGATTGTTGCCAGGGGACTTACCAGCCCAGCAATGGCTCCTTGGCAGATTGTAAGGCAGCCCAGAGGAATTGTGAAATGAAAAAGCTGTTATGATGAGGGTATGTTGAATCAGAAGGGCCAGATATTGACATGCTGTCTGTTGTCCTGTAGGTTTAGGGGAATGCTAAGAAAGAAATAAAATGGCCTCCTTGACATTCCTACCTTGCGCGCATCTCATAATTGGCTTCAATTTGAGTTAATGGCAATAAACATATGGCTGCGGCCATTTAATCCATCTGAGGTTTCTGTTTTTATATTGAATATGCAGCTTGTGGCAACCCTGACTTGTAAAAGCATGCAACCTCGATACATTTATTGTCAGTGGTGCCAGGGAATGATAATGTTCTGAGCTGGTTTTTGGATATGGCTCAAAGGTTGATATGGTTCATTAAATGAATTATAAACACTGATATGGATCATTAAATGAATTATGAACACTATGTTAAATGTTTTATGTAAAACATCTAAAAGCTCATTCTGTTAGCATCAATGGCAAGGTAAGATATTGGTTCACTAAACTTCATTAAAAGCAGGTAGAGCTGTAGCAATCTCAGACAAACAGTCATAAGAAGAGGGAGGAGGGGTGGGTGTATAGTAGCGAAGGAATAGAAAGGAAATGGGGTTTTAGTACGGAGTTACTTAGTGGTGTAGCAAAGGTAGTACATCATTAGTTTTATAAAGATAAATTACAGTAAAGTGAGAGAAAAAGAAAATATTTAAAATCTACTAAATACTAAAATCATAAACCAGTTTTCCTGACAAGAGGAAACAATAAACATGCTTCAACATCATATAACTCTCTAAACTACATATTTCATCTTTCCCCTATCTTTGCCCTACACACACACACACACACACACACACACACACACACACACACACACACACACACACACACGCACACACTTCCCAAATAAACCAAGCTATTTTTCTTCTACATCAGGTTTAATTTTAACTCTACCCAGTCAAGTACTGTATTCTTGTCACAGTCCTGGGGTAACCCCCTCTATCTCGGTTCACCTTGGGGACATTATATACACCCCAAGTTAAGCAATTAATTCAATAATTATGACTGATGCAGTATACACTGGCTAAATAATTATACTAGCTAAAAAATAAAGAGACTTCCAGTAGGTGCATTCCATTATCATGTTAATATGCTTGCACTGGCTTCCTATTGAATATCATATTGTTCCTTATAAGGACCTTGATGTTGGTTTTCCTTTCCTTACATGGCTTGAATCCATCTTATCAGAAGAAGCTTATTTTTGTATACCAGCCTCTTTGAATGTTACACTTGACCTCCTACAAGATGTTGGTAATTCTTTAGGTGCATTTGGAAACATCAGGTATTCATTCATTTCTTTAAAAGAACCCATGCCTGTGAAACGTATTACCTATATGGTTTTAGAAGTGTTCCATATTAGCTTGCTTGAAGAGATCAACTGAGTGTTTACTTGCTCATCCTTGCCTTTAATGAATATCGTTTGGACCAGTCACAGATTTCTATTTAATGATTTTATTTGACTGAAGTGCATACCTCTTATACCTCATTTTATCCTTTTTTATTTATTTCAAATGCTAGTTTTACTGCCTTTTGTACAATTGAGTAGCTTTACTGTTATTTAAGTGCTTAGTACTAAAGCATTAAATGAGGATGAAGTTAAAAAGTAGCCTAAACTTGTTATCATACCTTTTGTACTCAAATAAATTTCATATCTTCTCATGGAGCTTTACTTTCTTACTTGCATTTTTGAATGTAATGAATACCTTGTCTTCTCTTGCAAATATAGGCCTCAATTCCAAAAGACTTGCTCTCAGTGTAAATGACCGCTTACACTGAGAGCAGGCTGAGAGCAGATGTTTTGGAATCTGGTCCCAGTAGTAAGTCTGTTTATAGACAGGCATACTATGGAAGTAGGTGACTTCCACTGAGAAAAAGTCTTTCAGAATCAGGGTTGATGTATACTGAAAGCAACTATTTTGGAATCTGTCCCATCATTTTATATTTGTGACCATACAGATACTGAAACCACAACAAAGTATACATTAAAGTAGGAACAAACAATACCAGCAGGCTAAATATGTATATTATTACTGATTTTAATCTTGCTATTGATTTTAGCATTCTGCAAAATCTAAACACAATATCTGCTCATAATATGGGCTCCCTCAGACCAATTTAACTTCAGTGTATTGTTTTCACACTGTATTATTATCATTATTAAAATATTAACTTTTTTTACTCACAAATGTTGTGTCCCTCATATCTTGCCGTGAATCAATAAGTAAATAGATGGGTCTTCTGTATAATCTTTTATTAGTCTGAAAAAGGTCAAGGGGTAAGCATGCAATGTGGTGGTGTGAGGGTTTTACCACTCACTTTTATAAATGATGCTCTTATTCAATATCCCCGTCCCACTGCCACTAACTCAGTTCTGGTCAGTACCAAGGATTTGGAAGCATTTATATCCCAGAATACACGATGTCCCCACCATTCTTCTGTCATAGGAGACAGCAGGCTGAGCCTTAACATTCTCCCTCTCCCCTGCCTGTGCCACTGGAACCCACATTGAGGTATATTTTGAACCTCTTTTTCTCTAAAATCTGAGATAAACCCAAAAATAATCAGAGGCAAAAGACTAAAACCAGAGACAATTAAAATACCAACAGTATTCGCTTACAACGTGAACAAAAGAAGATTTGTACTACCATGCATGATGAACAAAACCATCTATCGGTTTAATACCTGAAATTGTGTAATGACTTTAGACCTCACTCTTTGTTACAAAGTCACAAACGAAACTAGACATCATCTTAGTCAAAAGGCCAACAAGCTGAGATACAAGGAAAGACATGGCCAAAATCCAGGACATCCCAGAAAATCAGCGATACTTGAGTGCTTGTTATACAGTATAACAGTTTCCACTTGTCTCTTTTTTTTTGGGGGGGGGGGGGGGTCTGTTCAGTATACATAACATATGTGTAGCTTTTCTCAATGGATACCGTTTGTACATTTGCAGATGCCAGTAAGACCAACCCAACCAACAAAGCTAAATTAAATAGCACAGCTCTATACACCGGCTATGGTAAGGTGGGCAGCCTGTTTATAAACCAAAGTAAACAAAAATAAAATATTTAACAGCTCTGTGCTCTATTGCAATAACTAGAATGGTATAGTGATCTAAACAGTATATAGTTTAAAGTCTATTTTCATAAATCAATAAACTTACACACTACAACTGAAAACTGTGCTCCAAATTCTGACTGAAGTTAAAATTAATACAGGCTGCAATGCATTTTCACAGTTTCAGAAGTTTGAAACAATCCTCTCCCCACTCCCTTCAATCACAAAAGCTTTTTATCAACTGCAGATAATCGCTACAAGAACATTTATGTATCAATTTCACACTTTTATTATACACAGTTTAACACAAGTAAGGCTACGTGTATGGACAGCGCAACATTTTACCTAATTCCGAGCCAGGTGTCTATGCATAATCAGCTGCTCCCATAAAGATTCTTCGGGCTCTTACATATGCCATCGATTTTAGTTGAGTACTATGTGACATAAGCTAATTTTAGTCTACTGTAACTTAGCTGTCATACAGTCTCTAGCATACATATTGCTTACCTCCTACCCAGCCTGCAATAAAATCATCCACCTGAAAACCGCTCATGCTTGGACAATCCAAACCCTGCAATCCTCATTCATTCTCGTCGTTTAGAACATTGCAGCTGGCAGTCTACATCCTAAAGTGGCGCACACGCTGTAATGCAAGCTTGAGGTCTAAGTCTAAATAATCACAGACTGCAGTGGGAGGGTAAATGCACTTGCTAAAACTATTCCGAAGGCAAGCGAGGCATTTCAAGAATCTACAGCCACTGAAAGAAAATCCCTCAGCTCATTTAAGATGCAGCCAGGCAAGGAGAGGGTTAACAACCCACCGCACTCCCAGCAGAGACGGCTAACCTGCAAGCCCATTGTAAGTTTATACTGATTAACAATAAGGGCTTGGTACGTGTAAGCCAATCAGCAGGAACCAAAACACACACTAAAAGCCTTCACAGCCAACTTGCCAGCACTCTTGCGACTGTTTTAGCCTTAAACGAGCAGTCAGTGACTTACAGACGGCTTGGTACCGCCCCCCCCCCCCCTTATTCGGACAGGCGCTTTAGGACTGTGTTGGTTCTTTGTAGTACACAGAATTCTTTGGAAATTACTTGTGTAAAATATTTGCACAGACATTAATCAAGTTTAATACAACACTGTGCAATTTGCAACCTCTTTGTATCACTAGTCACTTAAGTACTGAATATACAAAGAAAAAAAAACAAGTACAACCTCAAAAGTTGCGCAGTTCAAGTTTAAGACCACAATTAAAAAGCAAAAACATCACACAAGAAATAGGCAAATAAACGTGTACCAGCATCCAGATGTGTATTCATCAGCAGCAGTCCAAGTTTAACAAAGCTGAAGCCACAGGAAGAACATTATCTTTATGTATAAGTAAAATAAAAAAGTGAGACAGTGTAAATAAAACGATAATAATAAATAATAAAAGATACAATGTTAGTCTCTTCCCCAGTCCCAGTTTGAAGACGTGCCCACCCAACACGTCACAGTTTCTGGCACCCTCGCCAATCTTCCGTGTCATTTTTGAAGATCATTTGTTTCAAAAGCATAACCTGGACGGATTTAACTCTGTCAATGATGAGGCACGGCCATAGCTCTCAAGTGTACCGAAATTATGAAGAACGTACCTCATTTGGGGGTCTTAAAAAGTTCATGTTCCTTAAAGTTCCACACTGAAGGGGTCCGTCACACATTCATTGTTAGGAATTTTTTTAACTGATGTCCATGGTAAATAGAAATGAATCATCGTAATTTGTTTAAAGATCTTTTTCTACGTAAAGCCAGCATATTTTGTCTATCATATGACTTTCCTAGTTGAAGTTGTTAGTAAGCCGTTAGTATGTGTTCCACATTTTGCCGATTTGTTCCACGTTATGATGGCTAGTGTTCCTCGTTTTGGAGAAGGAAGGTTGGGAGCTACGGGCAAGTCAGTGTCTGGCATTATTTCAAGGGGTACCTTTTTCTCTCCTTGAGCCTTCTTTTGATAAATGCGTAGTGCTGCCACAGCACTGTAAGTATGTCACTGTACTCAAACTGTAGCCTTGTATATCTGGGAAGATCCTGTACCACTGTGACCACCTTACTCCCCAAGATGTCGGAAGACAAACAGACTAATTATCTTTTCACATGAAATAATCTACATATTATAATGCACAAGTATCTCATAATACAATGATCAGACAGTGATAATTGTCAGGTGATAAACTTAAAGCATTCGCAGTGCGAAGATAAAGTTGTGTGAAAGCACCTACTATAAAACTATCTTTGAATATCAGTCTGTTTTACCGGAACACACCTCTCAACGTCTTTGTTGAAGAATCAGGAAATGTCAAAAATAATTAAGAAGAAAGCCCCAGAATCAAGCACAATGTTAATAGTGCTTTAATTCTCTTAGAAAGTTAATAGAGCGGTTTCTACAGCAACATGCATTTTCTGAAGAATATATTAACATTTGTTAACCAGGAAAAGCCTAACTGGGACGGAGTCCGTTTTCAGCGAAGGTCCGGGGAGAAATGCTCCAGATGCATGTCTTTGGAATGTGGGAGAAAGCCCACGCGAGCGCAGGGAGGACATGCAAAGTCCGCGCAGAAGACACCCCAGCCGAGAATAGAACCAAAGAACGTCATGCTGTGCGGCACCTCTCTCTAATGTTTGGCAGTGCAGGCTGTAATCCTCAGCGATTTATTGGAAATTTGGCAAACCAACATTTCTCTGAGGAACAGAGCAAAATGTTAGGTGCAGTCAGGGACAGTTGATAATTATGTGCCAAAATAATGAAAGTATCTGCTTGGCACCACCTGTGTTGTTTAGGGTGCTTTTACTCCACCCCCCCCCCCAAGGGCAATGCTTATCACGTGCTGATTAATACTTTGAAGTGTACTGTTACATGTACCGTTGGGCCTTTTGGTTTTTCCCGGTTAGGGGTCGCCACAGCAGAACTCCGGTCCGCTAATAATTGGCAGTAGTTTTTTACGTGCCGAGTTGCCAGCCCTGGCGCTCAACCTTCAACGAAGGTACGCACATTCATGCATGTCGCCACACAGAAGACGCTCTATCTGAGAATCGAACAGGACAGCGTCTTTCTGTGAGGCGACGACGCTACCGCAGCACCACCTACCTACATAAATACCGAATTTCATTGAGCCGTATTCAGGTCTATGGAGAGACATGCATAGTGACAAATAAACCCGCATATTAAAATGTAAAATGCTAAAACTTAACTGCTTTACATTACACATGTTGAAGCAAATAGGGTAACGTTGTACAAACATTTTTTTTATGGATGACTTTTAAAGCAGTGGAACAGCGTTTCTAGAATTAAGGCACCTCTGACAAGGACTGTAGTGCTGGACAGTCATTAACAATGTATTTCAAGTCCAGCTCTTCTCATTCTGCTTCAATGTTTGTGTGTGTGTGTGTGTGTGTGTGTGTGTGTGTGTGTGTTGTGAAGAGACATTCTTGACAGATCCCATGGCAGGCTGATTTCTGACAGTCCCAGATAACATTTTATATTCATCATAGCACAATATAGTGGACTGAACTAGATAACTAAATACTGTTTGAATTGTAGCCAGTGTTTCTTGTTTTCTCATCATGGAATAAAAAAGTCACAAAACTGGTCCTATATTTTCAGTTGCCTATGTAGAGTAATGTTGAATAGCTATCACTAAGCTTTATTTTTCTTCCTCACAATTAATGTTTAGGAGCAGGGATGATGGCTAGAAGTAAAGATGGCTAACATTCTAAATACATGTGATAAATGCTGACCACATGTAAAAAAAACTGTGTAAGCAAACTCACGTTGAAGACATAGCAATGAAGAACAAGATTTTCTATGAAAGCAATTTGATACCCACAGCAGCTGCAAACTATAAAGTGAGGTTTTCACCAATCATTTTCAAATGGCATGGGTATGGTAGTGATACCATAAATAGTGGTCCCACATGTTTGAATGCTATTCAGCTGTGTAAAAAAATGTATAACATTGGGTTGGAAGCCTGTTCAACTGATAAGGAGTCATTGTGCAGGCTTCACAAAAGTGGTTCATATAGTTTATCAATCAAAATCAATAATTACTATGCAATTAAATAATCACTTTTGTGATTCCCACTATTCGGTTGCTGCAGTTAAACTTTTGAAGTACGCCCTTAAAGAAATAGACTTCATTTGCATCTACTTAAACCAATAGCCTTCAGATGAGACATTAAACTGAGGTCTCGTCTGCATGAGATGGTTGGAGCTCAGATGGATGTATTATATCCCATGGATTCTTTGAAAGCATAGGGGTTCCTTCATTGTTTACACAGGTCCAATTGCATTTGTTGAAAAAAGTAGGGGTTCTTTATTTATTTACACAATTTACTTTATTTACATTTCTTCACATTTACTTATTTGTAAAAATCATTTTCATGTTTTCACAATTTGTTGTAGTTTTTCTTACGTGAATTATAAACTAAATTAAAACATATCTTTCAATGTTCATACTGTACATATTATGTTTTCTTTCAATCCACCCCATTCTTTATGCTATAACCAAATACCCACTATAGCCCATCTCTTATTAAGCAAAACATTATTTCTTGCAGCATTCTAGAGTACTCAAATAATCCAAACCATTTTTCTGTCTTCTCAACATCTTTTGCACATTTCTTCCAATAACATCAATAAAAAGTAATATTCATTTCAATTTCATGTTTTATGTTTCCCAGTGTATTTTCTGTACCAGGCATTACCCATACTTTCATAATCCTTTCACTTGACAAGAAACCACTCTCTGACATTTCTAATTGTTATTATACAATGACCCCTCTCATTAATATTCCAAAACGTGCATGCTGATTGACCAGCATGCCTGTTGTAAATCTCACAATATATCAAAGGAAAAAAGGTCCGGTTGCCTGGACTTTTTTTCTGTTGATATAAAGTCCTCAAAATATTTTTTTAAACAAATAAAAAAAAAAAGAAAAAAAACGGAGCAATGGAGACTTTCTTTTCTCCGTTGCATCCGTTTGTAAGCATTGATGTACTGGGTATGCATGGGACGCAAGTCCCATATGCATGCTCAGTACATCAAAACAGGGAAGCAGTGTACCACAACCAGCAGAACAGTAATGTGCCATTATACAAAGACATTTATTTAAGAAAAGTAAGTATTTTTTTCTTAAATAATGTCATTGTATAATAGCAATAACCGACTCAGTGGTTGTGGTATATTGAAATTTACCCACGGTTGGCTTTATTTAGTCACTTGGGCATCGCCCTCATGATTAAACCACACCAATTGTGGGTAAATCTTCAATATACCACACCACGTCGTTGGTTATTGCTTTAATAACATACTTCATTTCACTGGCAACTTATTAATGTGCAATCTCCATAAGAATCATGACACACTTCTATTATTTTTGCTTCTCATTTTTTTCTTTATAATAGCAGCAATAACATCTCCACTCAATATCGTCTATAGATTCCTGTAATAGAAAGTCCTTATACTATTGTCATACCATTATTTTCTATTCTCTGTATTCTGGAGTTTTAACCTCCATAAATACTTCATTTTGATATTCCTTTACTTGTTAATTTAGAACATCTTTTTATCTTTTCTATTTTTCATATATTGCCCAAAACTCTTTATAGCTCAAGTTAAACATTCTTGCAGTCATTCTGCACTTTCCTTACCTTCTACATTTCAAAATCTAACAGAGATGCAAAATACACTACTAGTCAAATCTAACCTAGATCACCTTCCTTGTCAGCCAGATACAAATCTCCCATTTTAACTGCATTTAATCCGAAACTCCCAAAATAATGAAAATCAACTGTAAGATTTACTTTTCTTTTGTACTTAGCACAGTATATACATTAGATATATATTATATGTCCCCATTGTAAGAATTAAATACACATTCTGAATGATAACCTAAGTGTTTTCTATAACATACTCATCTCTCTTATTCCCTTAATTATATCATAGGTTCATAGGAGGTTAATAGTTTAATGGCACTAGAGCCTTTACAAACTTAGCCATGTTAATCCCAAGTATCCTCATTTGTTTGGTTTTGGGTAATTTGAAGAATGAATTTATGAACAGAGCAGATCTGTGATAAACACTGGCTACCCTTGTCCATGAGGGACATGAGTGCCACTCTTGGGGTGAATTTATGGTCTCCCATCCAAATATCTAGGTTGCATTTGAATAGGGTCAGCAAGGAGCTCTGTTTTACCTGAATAAGGAGTCTATTCCAGAGAAGTGGCAGTCTCTGGGAGATATATCTATCTCTCCAGCATAATCTATTAATGCCACAAGCTAGGTTGAGATCCCTAGAGTGAGTGAGTCTTGAGTCATTTGACTTGCAGATGTGCAGCATTTCCATTAGGGCAGTGTTGGCGATTGCCCTATAGGCCAGGCACAAGTGCAGCCTATAAGATACAGAGTAAAGATTGTACATGTATCCTGTGCATTTGTTTGAGGGACTACTGAAAAGTGTGGATTGCCTGCATCTCCGTCTGCATTTTTTGCTTAATTGAACTGAAGACTCCAAAGGAACACCTTGCACCATTCTACTCTCCTTAATAACAAAACCAAGAACTGAAGGGTGTGAAGGAACTTCTTGATATAATAGCAAAAAAAACCCCAAAAAAACTGCATGCAGGTTTTTCACATTCTGTGTATTTTCTGATGAAGTCTGGGAGGTGCCTGGACGAAAACGCATGTTTTGTGGAGCATTAAAGCAACTTGACAAGGGTTTTTATGGACATTAAATTGTTTGTCCGTAAACTGAATCTTGAGTTTATTTTTTGGCAGGTGGCTACAAATAACCAGACTACAGCACCTCACAGGTCTAGCACCTATAACTCCCCGTTGCATCCCCAACTAAAAAACTTGGAACAGATACTTGAGAGGGAAGTCCGTAGGGCGCACCCTCACCCCTGGGTTTCCCATAATTTAATTATCAACGAGGAGACATTGTTGCGGGAGTTGGCTTCTAACCCTAATGTGAGGGTGATGAAGCCGGACAAAGGTGGGGGGATGGTGCTAATGGATAGGATCCTTTACTAGGGGAAGATGCATACCTTGTTGCATGATGACACCATATACAGCCTGATGTCACTGAACAAAATACACATCTCGTATCATAAAATCAACATAGCTCTTAAAGATTTGTTTGACCAAGGGATCATTGATTTTGCCACTTACACATTCTTGGAAAATAACAAGCCTAGGGTATCATCCATTTTCGGTATACCCACGGTACACAAAAACACCAAGGATCCACCCTTAAGACCTGTTGTAGCCTCGGAAGGCTCTAAAACTGCTCCCTTGGCTAAATATTTAGACTGGAAATTGAAGAGGCTATGGAAACAGGATGAACATATTTTATTGGACTCCTGGGACTTCCTTATCAATGTCAAACCAGATTTGTTTTCTAAGGAACTGATCTATGTTACTATTGACATTGCTAATTTATTCTCAGTCATCCCACACAATCTTGGGCTTGAATGGTTAGAGGAAGCCTTCAGACTACAATAGGGGGTATCAGAGAATGATATATTTCTATGCATAGAACAGGCCGAAGTTATACTCAAGAACAATTTTTTGTTTTTTGAGGGTGAGTTCTTTTGGCAGGAACAGGGTGTTGCTATGGGGGTCAATAGTGCCCCTACATATGCCAATATTATTCTGGCTATGTGGGAACACAAATTTGTGTTCAATAGCCCCTTTTCCAACTCATGGAAATTGTACAAAAAATTTCTTGATGATATTTGTTTGTTTTGGGATGACTGTCTAGCCCAATTGGAACAATTTATTGATTATTTGACACACACTACCACCTTTCTAAAATTCACCTATGAAGCCACACCACTCTTGATGCACTATCTTGATGTTGCCATCACCAAGACCAAAGGGGGATTTAAATCTAGAATTCATAGGAAGGCTACATTTTCAAATTCCTACATATGGTTCTCTAGTGCCCATCCTGTTTACCAAAAAAGGGGTATCATCAAGGGCCAGTTAGTGAGGGCGAGTCGTATGACCTCTCTGGGTGAAGACTTTTACAATGAATGTGATATTATTACTGGGATATTTTTGCAAAGGGATTATCCCCAGAATATGGGACGAGGTTATGGCAGGTCGATATGACAAATATCCCCCTATTTTGGGGAACAGCTCTTTTTCAACGCAGCACCAAAAACCTAGTGAGGATGCTGATTTGCATTATAATAGAGCTGTTGTTACTAACTTTAGTAAGGATTCATATTTCCTTAGAGGTGATATTGGAAGAGGATGGGGCAAATTTGTTGAACTTACAGATCTTGAAGTGTTTAAGAAACACACTCAAGTTTATTTATAGAAAGGAACAGAATATTAAGAACATGCTTGAACAGAACAATAACACCCATGTACCCTCACACAGGAAGAAAGGGACGTATAGGTGTGGTTCTTGTCTCCAGTGCCCCTGCATTGCCCACGTGGAAAGTATTTACATTAAGGGAAGAAACAAAACTTTGTTAGACAACTGTAATAGTTGTGGGGTGGTCTATATTACCTTGTGTGGTCAATGTGAGGGGTTTTATGTTGGGAAAACAGAGAGGCAAATGAAACGTTGAATTTATGAACACCTCAGTGATATTAGGAAATGCAACTCTACCAATGCACTATATAGACACATTAACCTGTGGGGGGGAGCTAATTTTACATTTTGTATATTAGAGCTAGTACCTAGGGACATCAGGGGAGGCCCATGGGAATCTAAGTTGGCTTATCGTGAAACCTACTGGCAAATAGATTTGGATACCAGTAAATCCCCGGGTCTAAATGATCATATTTCCTTGTTACCCCTGTTAAATCTCAGGGTGGCTAAATTATGATTTTTAATTAGATTTGTTATTTATATTTGTATATTTTTTCTGAGAACTGATGTTTTATATTTAAAAAATTTTTTAGAAATGTCTTCATATTTTTAAGAAACCCTTTCATCTTTCTAATATGTGATTTGTGTTGTGTGTATAGCTTTATCCACTAATTAGTTATTAAGTGTTAACCTTTTACTATTTAAACAGGTTTTTCACATTCTGTGTATTTTCTGATGAAGTCTGGGAGGTGCCTGGATGAAAATGCATGTTTTGTGGAGCGTTAAGTTATATGTACTAGCCAATAAAGAGTGGAGTTTTTCTGTCTTTGAAACCCAGTCTGTTTTGTTTATTAGTTACCTTCTGACTGGTTCCTCGGTTTTTGGTTACACAGAGTAAAGTGACAGGGTTTCAGCTTGTCCACGTAGGTCATGGTTTGGAGAACCTGTATTTTCTTAGTGAGAAACCTCTGAGGCCTCTCCAGCTGCTCTAGGTGGCTGGTGAGGTACATGCCAAAGGGTGCATTATACTCTCTTAGTGGTTTGATGAAAGTCAAGTACTGCGGAGTTATAACATCCATTGACATGGATGCTATGCCCTTACTTATGAGGTGAGCTAAGTAGAAGGCTTTCCTTACCAATGTGGAAACTTAGTGGTCAAAGTTCAGATTACTATCAACCTGTGTTCCCAAGTCTTGCACCACTAGGTTGGAACTCAGGGGGGTGTTGTCAGTGTTGTAATCTGTAGGGAATTCCATTTTGCCAAAGTGACCAATAATGCATTTTTTTTTGCATTTAGTTATAGACCATGGCTTTGGTACCAGTCATTTGTTTGTGTTATCCCTTCTTGTAATATGTTGACATTGTTGGGTGACTCAATGATTGCTCCCAATTTGCAACCATCAGCGAAATTTGTGAGCTAAAAGACATCTACATTGGCCTGGACTTCTGAGAAATAAATGCCAAACAGTAAGGGGCCCAGCACAGACCCCTGTGGTACTCCATTGGTGATGGGTCTACTGGTGGAGATGGAGTCACCAGTTTTGACAGAGTGTGTTCTGTCGGTGAGACAGTTGGCTACCCATCTAGTAACATAAGGGTTAATCCCTATCTGGGAGAGTTTCTGAATGATGCCAGAGTGGGGAATTGTGTCAAAAGCCTTGACAAGCTCGAAATAGGCTATGTGCACTGTCTTACCTTCATCCATGGCTTTGGTGACATTCTCAAAGAAGTCTACTAAGTTTAATAAGCATGATCTACCTTTAACGAAGCCAAACTGGGTTAGGTTCAACGTTAGGAGATTGCCTACATCTTCTTCTTTCCATGGGCTTGCAGATGAGGCTGGTTAGACTTATGGGTCTGTACTTCCCATAGTCAGTTGATGGCCCCCCTTTGTACAGGGGGAATGTTGCTGTTCTCCATTCTGCAGGAACATAGCCAGTTCTCAAGCTATGATTAAAGAGAACTTCAACTGGGTCCACTAGGTCTTGTTTTAGATTGTTTAGTAAACAACCTGGGATATTATCTGGTTCAACTGAGCCATGTTTTTGGCCTTGACAAGCACAGTGATGACCTGTTTTCTAGAGATACTAGGCAGAGGACTGGTGTCAGGCATGCTTTGGGATATGGTAGGTGGGGATAGGGGGTGAGGTTTGTGCTGAATCTGTCAGCTAGCAGGTTGGCGATATCTTCCAATGCAGTATGAGTGATCCCATCTGCAAGCAGTTTGGCACATAGCTGGGCTTTCCCTTTTAGACTTCAGATGTAGTTGAAGAATGCTTTATGATTATCCTTGGTTAGGGATGCAATTTTAGTTTCATAATTTGCTTTGGAAGACTTTTCATGATTTCCAGTTCTACTATTTAAGTTTAAGAGAGAACTCTTCCTCTGCACAGTGATAAATTTTTGCTTTTGGACAACAGTTTCTTTCTCTTGTTATATAATCTGTTTGTACTTGAAATCCACCATGATGGCTTGTTTTTATGGGAAGACCTGGTTTTCATCCAGTCAGGTACAGCAGAGTTTTTGCAGTTGATAAGTGTTTGTGCAGGGCATTTGCATACACGTCTGCATAGTGATAACTGATGCCTGGAATTGTGGGTGGTATGAAGCTTTTTATGCCATCATTTAGTATGTTGTAATTACCTTTGGTGAAGTTTATTATAATTTTTGTTCCAGTGAGGGTGTCATTTTCAGCAGTTACTTCAAATGAAACTTATTTTTGGTTTGGTCTAGCCAGGGAGGTCATCACACATGGAGAAGTACAGTGACCCCCCCATGTTGGTGAGTACTATGTCCAGAAAATTAGAGCCCCCTTGTGTGGGTGCAGACTATCTCTTCAAGAGCATTTGTGTTAACAAAGTCCAGGAACCTCTGGCTGACCATGTTTTTGCTCATGTATGTCCCCCAGTCTATGGAAGATAAATCTCCTATGACTAAGATGCTTGGTGAGGAATTCCAGTAAATCGAGGTAGGCGGTGTACTTATCCTGGTTCATGGTGGGAGATCTATAGCTATCAATGATGTGGTATGTCTATCTACTGTCTCTATTATACCTTACGAGAAAACCTGATTCCTTAAGAAACTGGTTCCTTCAGTCTTTGCTGCATATCCAGTACCTTTACTTTTATGTGTATTCGGCTGTTTCCTTACATTTTGTAATAATGTATTCAACATAATTAACATTTTACCTAATTTATAACCTATTGTAGCTGCAATTATCATGTCATCCTGCAGAGGAAACAAAATTTGGAATAAATATACCTCCTTACAACCGGTGTGTACCTTCTTCCATTGATTCTTACATATCACACACCACCACATTTTTTGTCAAAGAAACCTGCATACTACTCAGGGGGACATCCTCATTACACCCCCTCACCTAACTGATAAGTAAGAATTAAATCATGCATTAACTACAATTGTCACATTCGTAAAATCACACAGTGAGCTTAACATATTTAAAATCTTTCCTTTAATTCCAGATTATTCTAGGATACCCCATAAATGTTTTGAAAAAATATTTTGAGATTTACTTGCTTACTGCTTGCTGCTTCTTGCTGTGGGATGGATCTGAAGTGTTCTTAAGACACTCAGTCTTGCTGGCTGGATTCTGCTAAAATTCAAAGTCTGGTTATATTTGCATTCACAGTCTGTTGCATACAGAAACTTGCAGAATATACACTGATGATAGAATATACTTTGCAGCATCAACTTTAGAGAGCAGTAACAAATAACGTTTTATAATAAACCAAACGGAAACACGTTGCAGCTTAAAAGTACTGTTCCAACTTTACTTCTCATATAGTACAGATGATGTGAGAGATATAACATTTACCTTAGGACTTGTGTCCCTACCATACCTCTAACATAACTGGATTTATACAGCTCTTTATATACAGTTTTAGTCCTGTAGAAACAATACTAAGCTTCCTTGTTTAACAATGTCTTGTAAGAGACCATCTTTTCTGACAGTGTGAATATCCTGTAACAGTGTCCTGATGTCCATGTAGAAAAACATATTTTTGAGGAAACACATTGTTCTGTATTCTATTTGGATCTGTGTATAAAAACATCTGTTCTTGTGTCAATGCTGATAAGCATATCCTGTTTTTTATGCAGAAAAACATATTTTTGAGAAAACACATTGTCAGAGATCAGCTTTTCTGACAGTGTGAACATCCTGTATTTTATTTGGATCTTTGTATAAAAAACATCTGTTCTTGTGCCATATCCTGTTTTTCATGCAGAAAAACATATTTTTGAGAAAACACATTGTCACAGTGTCATAAACATATCCTGTTGTTTTAGGAAACATATTGTGTCCATCCTGTTATTTTAGGAAACATATTGTGTCCATTTTTTATATGCAGAATAACATGTCAGTGTTCTTTAAAAGCAGATTTTGCATTTTTGTTCTTGCATACATCCTGTTTGAGTCTGTAAGGGAAAAATGTCCATTCTTTAAAAGCAGATTTTGTATTTTTGCTCTTGCATACATCCTGTTTGAGTCTGTAAGGGAAAAATGTCCATTCAGCAGATTCCTTTTCCAAGCCATGGTCATTTAGTATGACTGCTGATCACATATTACTAAACTCTGTTTCTGCATTTAAGCAAGCCTTTTCTTTCAGCATATTTACAACATAATTAATTTCAGACTAATATTCATAAAATCTAACATGTTTCAGTCCCACATATTGAAATGCTTTACTTACAAGGCCAATTATGTTTAACTTTATCACATTCACTTATTGCATGTAAAATATTCTCACAAAAGTAACGTTTTAGGTTGTCCCATATACTGCTAGGCTCCTCTGAATCTTTCCACAAGTAGTTCACTAGGAAGATGTACAACACTATTTTTTACAGTTTTCAAAATGACTTCCATTCCCATCTACATTCCAAACATGCCTGTTATCTCTTGTTTTATTAATATTTCCAAAAATATCGCACCGTTTTAAAACAGTATGTTATACTTGTTCTTCAATTTCATCTGTCCTAAATTACAAGGTTACTTTCTTCTTTAGTTCTGTCTCTTATCCAAAAAACTTATATTCATTCCATGGAAAAATAGCTATCTTCTGCTGGCAGCTATAAATATATTTTCTTGTAAAGAATCAGCTTTGAAAGTAAAATCCCAAAAAGGTTCTTGCCAAAACATGTTACATATCTGAGAACATAAATATTAAAACCCAAAGAAACAATTATATTGTACTGTATGTAATATATCTCCACTGTACAGTCTTTCTTACCTCTTATTGTAACATTAGGCCATTTTGTTTTCCAATTTTTGATTTTGGCTTATTTATTTATTTGTTTATTTTGACTAGGTTAGTCCCACTAGGCTAGTAGCCTCTTTTAAGTGGATACTTAAAATGTTATTTATACTGTTAGGGAAATTTGGCCAGGGTATTAGGGAACTTCTACTCTTGGTAGTTGGGGAATAGATTGGGTGTTACACACCATAACCTCCTGGTCCTATTTCAGGTACAGAGGCAGTCCAGAAGAATGGGGAGAAAACATGGCTGCTGAGAGCCAAAGTAATTTACAAGTTGAATATGTTGAAGATGCAGAATAAATGGAACAATCATTACCAGAATTGTTTTCAGGTGATGTGGGAGCAGAGAAAATGTTGTTTCCTAATGGTGAGGAGATCAGGAAGGAGATGGAGCTACATGCAGTGGTAGAGATGGATTCAGAAGAACATTTTCAGAAAAACCTGTTTGAAGTGGCAGAAATAAATATCAAGAAAAATGTGTTATTTCAACCCTCCAGTTGGGAGGGTTGTGAGATGAGTATCTGAAAGAACTAATTAA
Source organism: Protopterus annectens (assembly GCF_019279795.1). Lineage (NCBI taxonomy): Eukaryota > Metazoa > Chordata > Ceratodontiformes > Protopteridae > Protopterus > Protopterus annectens. The sequence goes on from NC_056733.1 coordinate 1,374,558,420, forward strand.
ATAGAGTGAGCTTGAAAGTGGAGCTTCTGTATCTTGGAGTGAAATTATGGAAAAAAGTAGAAGAGGGAAAAAAAAGAAAAGGGAAAGGTACCAGAGAAGGTTCCAGAAAAATGTCCTATGCTCTTAACAGTGGAAGCAAGAACTAAGGAGAAGACAGAGATGAAAGAAATAAAGAAAAAAAGTGTTGTTCAGTTGAGGAGTAAAACGAAAAAGGCCTGGACATATATGAGGTGTGGGACAGTGTTATTGCATCAATGGGAGTAAAAGATGAAGACACAAGAGCTTTCATTTTAATTAGTAAAGTCACTTTTTGTGACTTGTTTTTTGAAATTGGTGTGGCTATGGAAATTTTTTTGGGGACCTATGCAAAAAAAGCAGACTTTCCATAGTCAGAATATGTGGTGCTGGCCTTTTTCAGACAAAAAAATATGATTCAGTTTTGAACTGAAGTAGAAGCAAAAGAACTGAATGAATATTTGTTAACAATATGTCACTACTAAAATCTATGATGAAGGAGGACTATCGACTGGGGGTTGTAAATGTGGCATAATTTTGAAAATGGAAAATGACAATGTAATAAACATACCTAGTATTATTAATATGCATGGCAATAGAGGTTTTGTAAGGCACATAGGACAACCAAAGACTTGCTATTTTTGTGGAATTCATGATCATTTAATTAATGAATGTGACAAAAAAGACGTTATGTATGTGGTGATAGAGGCCATAATGCAAACAATTGTAAATTGAAAGTAAGAAATGTGGAAATACAGGACATCCATGGTTAGTGTGTGAGGTAGAAATACAAGAATTTAGAAAAGAAAATTAAAATGAACATGAAAATGAAAATAACGGTGAAATTATACCAGAAAAAAGATTTAGAAAATGCTGTACAAGAACAGACAACACAACAAGAAAAAACATAGAAAGGCTATTTAAAGACAAAGAGTATGGTTGGGAGGGTGGCCTAATGGTTAAGGTGTTTGCCTTACAAACCCAAAGTGCAGGGTTTGAATCTCACAATGGATAATTGGCTAGGCTTAAAATGGCTCACAAGGGCAGTTAGCTTAGTACTGACCTATGAAAAAGAGAAAGACAGATGAAACAAGTAGAGAAGAGTCAGAGTGACATATAGTAAAAGGCAAGAGAAATTCAGCAAGAAAGAGGGTTAGGGAAAGAAAAAGAAATTTCAAAAATGTAATGGTTAAAGAAAATTAGAAAGGTAGGGGATAAGAAAATTATTTTAATAACTGTTCAATGAAGCTGAAAATATTAGCTTTAAATGTGAACAGTATGAAGAATATTAAAAGGAGAATTAGTATTTTAAAATAGTGTGCTGCAGTAGATTTTCAAGTAACAGTGTTAGAAGACACTAGAATATTAACAGAAGAAGAAAGGGTGCAAACAGAAACACTTTGGAATGGCACTGTTATTTGGAATATAGGCAAAGAAACATGCTCGGGTATATGTGTATTATGCCAAGAAATGTAAAAATATTAGATATTACAATAGAATAACAGTAGTGGATTTAAGATGGAAACTATGTATATAGACTAATAGTTTAATGTACATATTAAATAAAGAAAGATAAAGAAACCTGGGATTTAATAAAATCCATGTAGGCATAGTGTAAAGCCTACATGGAAGGTACCATGGCTGTGTATGCAGTACCCCCTCGGTAGCACGTCATGTATATTAATGAAGGCGCATAACTGGGGGGGAGCCATGTAACACAGTTATTGGATCAGTGTAGAGAGTGTGTCACTGTGTCTGGAGATGAGTATCACATCCCCTACACTGTCAAAGTGCCGGATTTCAATGTATGCATATGTAATACATGTTTTGTGTGTGTGTGTGTGTGTGTGTGTGTGTGTGTGTGTGTGTGTGTGTGTGTGTGTGTGTGTGCATTTGTGCAGAGCAGTGCACAGCAATGGACATGTGCCAGACATCTAAAAATAGAAACCAGGCACATTTAATTATGAAAGCAAAGGTCAAGTTTAAACAAAGCTGAGAGGGTTTACGTGCCATGCAGTAGTGCTCAGTGGTACTTAAATGTATTAGAGAACTATATGTAAAAGTATAGCAGCAGTCTATACAGCCACATAGCCAAATGGTTAAGGTGACTGCTTTATGTGCATTAGGTTCAGGGTTTTAGTACAGAAACAGGTTGTTTTGTAAATACACATTATGAGCATAATGTTAAATCCCAATTACATTTTTTATGATTAGAGACAAGTTATTACATTTATTTTGCAAATACACATTTATGAGAAGTACTATTAAACCATGACTGAATTTTGTATGAATACACAAACAGGTTATTAATCATTTATATTGCAAATACACATTATGAGAAGTATGTTAAAACCATTGATTGCATATTTTATGTATGCACAGACAAGTTATTAGGCATTTATTTGGCAAATACAGACTTATGAGATGTATTTTTAAATCTTGCTTTGCTGCACTCAGCTAAGCTCCACTAACCACAGCCAAGCTTTGCCAAGCAATTCCTAAACAACTGGTTTAGCTGTGTTTAGCTGGTTTGTGTATTGCTAAGCGGTGTGAAGCACTGCTATGTATTGCACATTTAAGCACTGCTCAGCCCAGCTAAGCTGGTTTGCACACTGCTAAGCATTGCTAAGCATTGCCAGTTTAAGGACTGCTCAGCTAAGCTCAGTGGGTTTGTGTGGTGCTAAGTGAAGTGCCACATTTTTAAAAATTGCCCAATGATGGTAAAGGGTCAGAAAACAGGCTTATTTAAGTGCAACAGGCAGGTATACAGCAGAACCAGTTGATGTTTAAACTTGGCAGGAACTATGGCAGGTATTGCAGAGGGTGTGTGCTTCCAGCTGCAGCGTTGTGGCAATCTGGAGTCCAGGGTCATGGTTGGACTCCACATTAAATACCATTAGGTCCGGCTGATGCAGGGCCAGTACTAGAGGTTGGAGTACAAATCGGAGGCCTGGGACCATCTGGCACATGATCTCAACAGTGCAACTAGTATCCCCCACACAGGTGAGCAGGTGCGTCATCATTGTGATGACCTGAAGCATTGTAAGGGGGATATCTTGACCACCTGGGACCAAGATGCTTGGGATGGGAATGCCCCACTAGTTTGTAAGCACTGTTTGCATTGTTTTACCAATACCTAATCTGAATGTGTGATAGAGAGTTACGCATAATGGTGTGCTTCTCTCCTTACAGCTACAGAGGAGAAAGCTTCCAACCTAGAGACCCATGCAGGGTGCCTGGCCAGGTTGCACTGTGAGTATGGTAAGTACAGATGTATCTTGCAATCTATATTCATATAAGCAAGAAGGAGTACTGGATTAACTGCCATTAGGTATATGCAGTTTTGATTGTACTGCAATGAATGTGGTCACAGAGCTGGACTGCAATAAATGAGTAATGCCAGGTATAGTTCAATAAAGAAGACTGCCTGAAACCTGAGAATGTTAACTGCATTAATTGTGGAATTGCAGCTGTATTGCAACACCTGCATTATATGAACTGTTCTGCAATAAAGAGTGGAAAAATATACCACTCACTGCATGACATCACCCCTAATAAAGCTGTGTTTTGCAATATGTGTGTATTTTGGGCTGTTGTTCATGAAATCGAGTAATCCACCTGCTGTGAACTAAAACATGAAGAATACCACTAAGTGACTGAAGTTTAGCTAATAAAGAGTGTCCTGCTAAACTGTAGATGTGGAGCTGTACTACAAGATATAATGCATTATGATATTTGTTCTGCACTAAACTATGATCTGAAGCAATAATAGGAACACCCAAGGTATATTGTGTATATCAGGATTGTCTTGTGTTAACCATTGCACTTAAGCTATATGCATTCCTGCTCTTAGGTATGCTGCTTCAGGCAAGTATGAAACTGTAATAGCTGTAGACTGCAAATATACCATCTGCAACTGTATGTGGGTCAGGTAGCCAACCCAGCACTCTGATATGGTTTGTACACATCACATATATTTCCACCCACTAGGGGTATATTGTCTATACCTGCATTCCGTGTATTAATGTACAGTTCACCTACTAGCTCTGTCATGCATGAATTTCATACATGTGTTCAAGTGTCACTGCATTCTTGTATAATACTCTACCTCTATTACCAGGTTATATTTTCTTACCAGGTGAGCTCTAGGCACATATCAGTCAATCAATATGCAGCAGTGGCTCAGTAGCTCAGTTTGATAAATGCTAGGTGTGATGTACATTTTGTCAGGCACAGACCATGGTTTGAATCCAGTGACAAGTACTACTAAATATTATTGACTCAGTTATGTATTGTTAACAGACGTTCTCCCCACAGGAATTACAGGTAAATGAATGTTTGTAGTAGCCATTAGAATGGGTTAATAATTTGTGTGTTCAGGTGTACCAGAGTGTTAACAGCATTGCTCAGCAATGTGATAAGACATCAGACAATAAAGGCAACAACTACAATACTAATAAAAGTTAATACAATAAATAAAATCTGTAATCTTGGTATGGCTGTCTGCCAAGTGTGTCTATGTATGTTTGATGATAGTCTAACCCCATGCCTGCCAAAGATGGCATGATAGTCATAAAATCTCTTTACTGTGCACGATACATGTCTCTCAAGTGTCATGCTGTCATGGACTGTGATCACTGTTGCTTAATCCCACTATCACAGATCTATCATCAACATGATTTATGTCAATAGTACAGTCACACTACATCACCCCATAGTAAACCTTGGTAGTCATATATGTCCCCTGACATGTAATAGTCCCCTATAGTTGTGTATCTGTAGATGTTACAGCCTGGCCTATACTTTTCCATGTGGATAGCGTGAGAGGTATGTATGTGCTACAGAAGCTATAGGGCACTTGTATACATAAAGTAAGGGCAGACCTGTAGAGTATATAACAGTACTGTTCCAAACAATATAGCCCATACTGGTATTAATGGACTGTATTTCTCTCTCTCCCCATCCCTTATCTACATCATAAATTATTATTGTTATACATCGGTTATGGTTTACTATTAACATATGTTGTTCTCAAACCATTATGTTGGGCCTTGTGTTTTATTATTATGTATTAAAATGGTTGCATAATAACATACCTTGTTGAATTATCTATGTTGTTGGCCTTAAGCTGTAACTTTTACTGGCATGCTGTTACAATTCTGAATGTTATCTCACTTATTCTTGTGTTCCATATGCTATGCAATGTTATGTTACTGTGTTATTTAAAAGTTCTGTCATGCTGCTATAACTAACAAACTGTTCTGTTCATTAGTAACCTATACACTTTGAAATACCTCAGTACCATAGCTTGACAGGGAAGGCTGGTTCCATGGAATCTGCCTACCCTACCTCACCAGCCATGGCACCAGGTCCCAGCAGGTCTGAGGCTCAAGCTGGTGGCGCCTCCTCTGCTGGCCCTGCACCACCTATGGGTGCAACTGTCTCAGGAGATGGGTCAGCCTCCCTCAGGACTGAGCATGAAGGGGGGATTGTCAACCAAGAACAGCTACCTGTGATGGTGTGCAGGATCATGCATAGTGGCTATGAGGATCGCCTGCACTGGATTGACGGCAGACTCACCAACCTGGAGGGGCAAGGTAGCCCGGGCATCCAGCCCCCAGCAGAGCCATCTCCGGGGCAGTGAATGAGCAGTGTTGACTGCCCATGGGTGGAGAGCTCGCTCTCACTGGTCTTGTCTGGGGGCACATGGCTCTCTAATTCCAAAATACCCTCCCGTCCAAGATGTTTACTCCTCTCATGTGTCACACACTGCCCCTGTATGTTACCTTGTCTGTCTTGTCTGTTTGCAAATGAAACCTCCCCTACCCAACTTACCTCCCCACACATACCTATATCCCTTCCCCAACATTCCACTCTTTCCTTAAAAAAAAGTGCATCTGTCCCACAAAAAAAATATTGCCCCATACATAGCTCTCTATTTTGCAACCACATCCACTGGACACAATCAGTTATTACAATAATGAATGCACACAGTTATGTTGCCCTCACTGCTCTCTCTGGGGTGTGAGGCTCCAAATTCCAAATTCTCTACAACCTACACAGCTGTTGTACAAGAAATGTAGAGCTATGGTCCTTCCCAACACCCATCCCGCACATCCCTACCTGCCTTTCTGTATGTTTTTTTCCACATGCCTGCCCCCATTTTACCACTTTCCTATCATCCCCCCTTTTTTTCTAAAATTAGTGCAGGTTTAAGCCAAGGTGAGTGGTGTGGCACACCACACAATCCAACTTAAAACTGCCTTAATCACCTTCTTCTGACACTGTTAGGGACATCTGCAAAATAATCACCCCCTGCCAAGTCTGAATCCAGGACCCTATCAACTACAGCATAGTGCATTAGCCCACTAGCCACTCAGCTCTGAAGTTAAACATGTGTTTCCATAAACATATCCTAATTGCCAATGACACATTGCTTGTACATATCATGTGAAAATTGACAGTGGATTTGGTACTGTGATGCAGACACCAAACTAGTACACAGCCAAATAATTAATGATGGATGTACATTGCAGAATATCCACAGTTGTGCCAACTACTTTTGGCACAGTTTTCACAAGACCTATTCTGTGTGCTGAAGTACTGGCAAGTCAATACAGACTGAGATTAGAAAATCATGACAGACAGTTCATTGTCACACGTCATACCCGTCCGAACACACGTGCTTATGCAAATTCTGTGTAACAGACTGTATACACACACACACACATATATCTTGCAAATACACCTGCTGTAGTAGTGACTCTGTAGCTCAGTTTGTTAAATTCCTAGTATGCTGTACATTTTGCTACCTACAGTCCTGGGTTTGAATCTATTGTGTTACACTTCAATGGCATGCTTGTGAATACAATAAATAATGACTGAGTCCTGCAATTTTAAGCAGAACAGGTTGCTGCTACTGCATTCACTGCTGCCCATGTTAGCACATCAAATGCCTGTAGGTAAGGACACACTGCACAAATATGTATAGGCTACCTAAATGTCGCCTATCACTCTCTGCATGGCACTATTACATAACATATGTACCTTACGCACATGCCTCACCTAGACTGTTATGGTTACCCTCACCCTAGCTCTGCTGAAACAACAGAGCTGACACTGCTCCCTCACTGACACATACAGCTTGCTGTTCTCCAGTGTGTTCACACTCCCCAGTATGACTCCTGGGCAAAACACAACAGCTGCAGCCTGCAACATATAGCAGCAGTATGTTCAGCTACCTTCTAAAGACCTACTATATCTCACAACCCCCTAGAACAAGGGATCCACAGAACACCCATAAATAAAGGGATGGGGTCAAAGGTCAAGCAACTGGGACATGTGTCACAGTCTCCTCCTAAAAACATAAACAGCTGATATTCCAGCAGCTACTGCAGAGCATGCATATTCTGATGCATATGACACTCACATCTGTCTTCCCCCTTACTGACCTCAACCCACATTGCTTAACACTGAACTGACACATAATCAGAAAGTCATTTCACAATTGCCAAATATAGCATGCATAACTGTGGACATACCACATAAATTCCAACAGTGGACAGCATTTTTACCTACCGACTGCAATGCTGTAGTCTCCACACCTTAATGATCTCCATCTCACAGACTAGGAAAGGGGCCAAGGCCTACATGAAGTCTTAAATATAGCACTGTTGTGCCATGCCATTGGCTAATGAAAGTGCAACCCAGCTGTTCTGGATGCAGTTAGCAAGTCTGAGCCACAAATTGGTGCAAAGGCAATCACCTGTTTATGAGAATCACCTACAAAAGGCAATCAGCTGCCTATGGTAAGCAGGTCTGTGACTTGCTTTGCCAAGGCAGACTGTGATTTCAGAAGCATTTTTCTTCAGGATTTCTGCCCAAAAAGGAGTACAACACTCTACCAGGTATATAATAGAAGTCCCAATTTAATGGAATGTGGATGGGAGGATGCAGTTATGGGGAATAGGGATTACAGCAGTAAGCCTGTAGTACATCTCTTGGAATGAAATGCTGGTGATAGTCTGCTGTCCAGTACCTACAGACATGCCTTTCAACTCTGCTTGCTGTGACATAAATCACAGCTCTGGCCCTCTCAGTTCCTCCACAATGTTTGGCTCCTGTATGAATGCTACTGCACTGTCTGTTAGACAATAGTGACAGTAGATAATGGTGGACACAGATGGCATATCACATGTACTGTCATGCAGCTCCTCTCAGTCTGTGAATGTCACACAGGAATAGTTCAAACATTGTACAGGTGTCCCTGAGTGTCCCTGGTGTACTCTGGCTAGGTACTGTTTTGTCAACATTTTAATCTCATCGCTTGAGAGCTATGGCTAGCATACCTGGTGATCCCCTACAGTAGGACTTCATGTCATAGCCAGTAGTAGTGGGGGGACACAGGCCTGACCTCAGTGACAGAGTGTAGATATTGATCTTAAAACGTAAGGGAATGAATATAGTATCCGATATTACTGTACCATAACTGTTCTCTGAGGGTTCTGGTGTGTGACAGTCAGATTCCCTATATTCTGAGATCAACCATTAAGTATTGTCCAACCATTTTCCAGACATCATTGTTTCTGGCAAAGGGTCCACATATATCAGGCACATGTACACATTCCGCAAACATCTGTGTACTGCAGAAGTTGGACACCTAAAAGAAAGATACCCTACATCATGTTTGCAGTGCTGCCTTTCATTGAATCACATGAATATTGCTGGTCTGTCCTATTATACTTGTAGCAACACTCACCTATTTATCGGAAAGTGGCTGTATGACTTGATACTGGGATGTTGTCCATAGGTGATACACCACAGTAGATGGCATTGATGGGAGAAGAGACATACAACACATTCTGTCATAGCATACAAGGACATAACCAGTATTGCCACTATGTTAATGATAGCCAGATACATGCTGTGTTGATAGATGGCGGGGTATGATGTGGGAGTTAGTGGAGGATAATGCAGACCATTTGGATGTGCAAAGTCCTTCCTCATCATCTATAGTTCGGAAATATTGAAAACTTCAACACAACTCTCCAAGCTCCTTTTATACATTAATTATGCATTTAAGGTACTCAGGAGACATTCAACCTAACCCTTGTCCAACACTAAAATGCAGTTCATTAGCCAGCCCCTCACCAGCAACACTTGCTATGCTCCATCATAGATGCAAGTCCTCCCTTCTTATCCTTAATATGAATGTAAGAAGTTGTGATGCCTGTGCCCTGGCCCAGCAATCAAGGAGCCTCAATCCTCACCACTAACACCAGAGAGGACATCTCATATATGAAGAAAGGATAACAAATACACACAGTCAAGTGCAATTTCCCATAAGAGCACATAGAGATCACAGTCAGTCCAGGGCTGGTTGCTCCCTTGCCCTCTAGGTCCCCAGTAAGACTCCCCACTGGCACAGCTATAGGGTCCAGATCTCAGCCTAGTGGGCAAGCTAAAACCTCTAGCACCCTCTCTGTCCAACCAGTGCTTTATGTCCCTGCCAAAGTAGCTGACACATACACACATGCACTTTGAGATAAGAGTTTATACAACCACACAGACACTCCTGGAAAAGTCTGGCAAAGGTTCTCTAGCTGTGCCCCTTTCTCCCAGACTATATGGTAGTAACAGCTGCCACCACCCACTAATATTTATCAGTTACTCAAAGGCCCTTAAAAGTGTGTCCAGTTATTACTGTGAAATATTATTATCCAATTGTTAGTATAGCCCAGGGCTAAAGCTATTAGAGTAGGTTTATACAATTTACCCAAAGGCATGCAAGTTCTCTAAAGAGCTTGAATTATCTCTATAAAAACAACCACAGTTAAAAGGTTTAAAATATTTAATAATAAATAATTAAAACTACAAGACAATACTTCCTACTATACAGTGATAGTCAAGAGTTCAGAGATCACAAAGAAATACTTAAAATAAATCAGTAGTACAGTTCTGACATCACAGAAAAACACTTAGTCAAATCTTTCTAATTTCTAGCTATCTCTAAAAGAAAACACAAGTCTAAGATAACTTACAAAAGACAACAGGCAGTGCTGTGAGTTAGATGGTCAAGACAAAAATGCTTAATGCCTTCTGATTCTCTCTGTTTAAATTTCTATTGCAGTTCTGATAAACATTACATAATTCTTTTACACTTTTCTGGTGTTCCCAGACTACACATTAACTGCATGTTAACATCTCCCTTTTATTATCTTGCAGCTGGTCAGGAAACAGAGCAATAAAAATACATTTGCATGTTTTAATTTAGCAATTTAACTCTTGGTTAAAACAATAGAAAGAATGTCTTCATCTAGACGGACTGGAGCCGACTTTAGATCAAAGGGTCACAACATGCTTTTACTGGGTCAGTAGAGAGCACTGTTGCCACATTGTTTTAAGTTCAACATTTCACAGCATATTCCTTAATTTATTTACAAATGATAGAATTATATGCACAATCCTATCTGGCTAGGCTGGCAGCCTTCACAGAAGTATAGCAAACAAAGTCCATGACCTACATGCCATACTATCCTTTTACTCCCCTGACATTGTAACACTAACAGAAACATGGCTTAAACCAGATATCAGTTGCAATGAAGTTACTTCACCCAGTTACAGCATCCTATATAAAGATAGGAAAAACAAAAATGGAGGGAGTGTTACAATCTTATTCAAAGATCACCTTATACTAGATTGTCTGGATCTCTCCATACTTGAAGTTGATAATGCAGAATTAATATTTGATAAGTTAACAATTGACACCCCAAAAAACCTAAATATCATAGCTGGATATATTCCTCTTGGCAACAATATCACCACACTTGAAAATATACTACAGTGGACCTTCATATCTCTCCCACAAGAAGCTATACTAATGGGTGACATTAATATTGATTGACTCCTTTGTTCCTCTCCAAACCCTACACCACATATAAACCTTTACAGCTTCACCCAAATCATCACTTCTCCCACTAGGACTGATAAAACTTCTAAGTGTCAATGCATCCTCGATTAGATTTTGCTTAACAACCCCAATCACTCATCCCACTTAGGCTGCCTCCCTGACTGCCTTAGTGATCACAACCCAACCTTTCTCCTAAGAAACTGCATTCATCAAAACTGCTAGCCCTCCTTCCATCTAATCAGAAACAAAAAGAGAACTTTGATCCAAACAGTTGTATCTCTGCATGCCTCTAGAAGAAGCTGTTGTCTCCTTTAACTCCATCTTCCTAAACTTACTCAACTACCATGCCCTGCCTAGAACCATTAGAGTGAAAACAAAATATGCACCCTGGCTAAGTAAAGCATTCAGATCCCTACTCAGAACCAGAGATAAAATCTGGGAACAACATTGTAAAACCAAATCCAATATAACTAAACAAACCTTCTTAGAACTCTGAAATGAACAAAAAAAAAAAAAAAGTAAAATTAGACAAAAGCAACTACTATTACAACATACAGAATAAACATCAAAATAACCCTCACAAATTCTGGGTAGCAGTTAACAGTATATTGTATCCTGGAAAATCAACTACTCCCACCCTAACAGCAACCAACAACTCCATGAACTTAGCCACTCAGTTTAATACTTACTTTACAGAATCAGTTCAACAACTTGGAATGATCCAGACCAGCCGCAACCACACCTCTCCTATCCCAAACCACAACAGTTTACATCCACCCAAAAGCAACAACTAAATTACATTAAACCCAGTCTCTACTAACATCATAAAAAGCTGCTAAAATACTTAAGCCCACCTTAGCTGCCGATAATCTCCCTGCTGAATTCCTGCAAACTGCAGCAGAATAAATCACATAGCCTGTATCCATATTTATAAACAGGTCATTATCTGAAGATTACATCCCCACCATCTGGAAAATCTCCCACGTCTTACCCTTACACAAAGGAGGTAACTCCACCAAACTAACAAACTGTCACCCAATTGCAATTCTATCCCCTCTCAAAAATTCTTGAAAGGCCATACACACTGAACTTATGGATTAGCTTCTTACACGCAAACTCCTGTCTAATACCCAACATGGTCTTCACCTGACTCACAGCACCACCACAGCCTTACTGTCCTTTACTAATACAGTTAACCAGCATAGAAACAATGGTCAATTTTTATCATCCATATTACTGGACTTGTCCAAGGCCTTTGACATGGTCAACCACACCAAACTCATCTATGTCCTTACCTTCCTTAACCTGAGTCAGCCCACTATCACCTGGTCCCAAAGTTACCTAGCAGAACATCAACAGGTTGTCTGCTGGCAACAAGATCTCTCACCTCTTCACCCTGTCATTTTAGGGGTTTCCCAAGGTTCCATCCTTGGTCCTCTTCTTTTTTTCTCTTTCTACCAACCAGCTCCACTCATCTGTACCCCAAGCCTCAGTGGTTCAGTACACTGATGACACTACCCTGATTTTCTCAGGTTCCTCCCTCAGAGACCTTCATACCATTACTTAAGATTCTTTCTTATTAGCTGAATCCTGGTTCACTTGCTCCCAACTTATCCCAAATCCCAACAAAACAAAACTTCTTCTCTTTCACCCAACCAGATATGCCTCTCCATCCACAACCTTCAGTATCCTCTCTAAAAATAAATCTATTATCACCCCAACAAACCATACCACATTACTAGAAGTGGAAATTGACAATAACCTGAAATTTGATATTCACATTGCCCAATCCATTAAAAAAGCTCACAGAAAACTAGATATCCTATAAAGAATCAACAGATTTGTCACAACACAAAAGCCAGCATTGCTAGAACCCACCCCCTCTTAACTCTCTTGTACGCTACTCCACTCTAAATCAACCTCTGCAAGATAGATCTAGCTAAACTCGAAGCCTGTTACAATAAAATCTCCAACTTTGCCACTAACGCCTTATACAAGTCATATCTCTGTTCATTACCTAAGCAGCTCAAGTGGCTTGAACTCACTCTGTGATAAACTGAGATGCTGCCAGCCCAGCTAGCTGGAATTTTTGCAAATAATTATATGTCACTTGAAAATATTAATATGATTTATATATAAATGTGACACTGCCAGTCCAGTTAGATAGAATTTTGCAAATAATTCTATGTCATTTGTGAATAGTAATATGATTTGCATGCTTGCCTTAAAAATGTAAGATGTAAATATAAACTGTTCTGTACTGAGCTTCAAGATTGTAACCACAGTGCACCCTGCTGGAAGAGAGCAGAAATGTGTATAGACCCTATGCCTATGTAAATTTATGTTTCATAGTAGAAATTGGGATATACAGAGTTAACTTGCAAAACTCTAAGAAAATAAGTTGATAAGTAAAGAGTTTTGCAATGTGTTATAAAGTTAGTTTATCTAAGCTAAGAGACATGATGTCTAGACTAGGAGATTCTTTCTATTGTCTGGAAACAGAGGTAATTATAGGTTTCCAAGGTAATTGTTTAACCACTTTCAATTTGAGGCAAGCTTCTAAGAGAGTATTGTCAGCTTCTGAGAGATAAGTATTTTTAACAGATACATGTTAAAATTTAAGTTCCTGCTTGCCTGGGAAACTTAGGCAGAGGTGACAAGAATGATGTAATCTGAGATGATTCAGCAGTAATGTGTATTATTAACTTAACAACTATCTTAGAGAGAAAGTTAGTGCATTTTGTATTTTGTTCTGGATCTGACATCACCAGCATTTTGCCTTGTTCTGTAAGTAAGTTATTTAGAACATGGTTTCTCTTAGAGATAGATAGAAATATAGCAAGATTAGTGTAGATATTTTCTGTATTTATGTGAGACTGTTCTGTAATGTTGTTTTAAAGTATGTCATGATTCTGAACTCTATTGTCACTGTGCTGAGTTAATGAGTATTGTCTTTTGCTTTTTTTACTTATTATTAAATATATTTAAACCTTTTAATTGTGGCTGATTTGCTTACAGATATTTAAACTTAGAGTACGTACATGTATTTGGTACCACTGTACAGGCTACTCTGGAATAGCCTTAGTTTTGTCACACTTACCATTTGGATAATAGTAACATTACAAGTAAGATTGGGCACCCTTGGTAAGTGCCTTTATAGTAGCTGATAAGTAGTGGTTGGTGGCAGTGATAACTACCGTATAGTCTGGGCAGAAGGGGGCATAGCTACTGAGCCTGTGCCAGCCTTTACCAGGAGTGTCTGTGTCTTTGCAAATAAATCAAATCTCAAAGTCTGTGTGTGTCAGCTATGTGGGCAGGGACACGAAACACTGGCTGGACAGAGAGGGTGCTGGAGGTCTTGGTTTGACCAAACAGCTGAGATCTGAACCCTATAGCTGTGCAAATGGGATGTTTTTTTGGGGATATAGGGAGAAAGATTGGAATCAGCCCCAGACTGACTGTGATCTCTGTGTGCTCTTAAGAGAAATTGCATTTTACTGTGTGTGTGTGTGTGTGTGTGTGTGTGTGTGTGTGTGTGTGTACTGTTCATCTTCCCAATGTGCATGCCCCTCACTGGTGTTAGTGGTGAGGATTGAGGCCCCTTGATTACTGGGCCATGGCAGGAGTGTCACATTTTAATTGTTTGGTAGTGGTGGGATAGCCACATCAAATATTAATTGGTTGATAGTGGTGAGTTAGCCACATCACATATAAATGGCTTGTAGTTGTATGGATAGTGAATTCCTGTAGCTTGTGTACAGTGATCACTGAAGGTGTTTTTGTTCTCTAAATCAGCCACACAGTGAACATTCAGAGTTCATATCACAATTTTTTTGTTAGCTTAGCCAGGGAGAGCAGGCAATCATGTCAGCAAATTAGTATGGCAAGCTGACAAGGAGCCTGTTGGCTGAGATGTGTCAGGCTAAAGGACTGATGCACGCCATCCTGACTAAAGCAAATATAATTGCAGCTTTAGTCACAGCTGCATCAGAGAATAGCAACCAGGAGGATGATCAGACTGGCCGTGGAGCTGTACAACACTCAGAGCATGGACAGCTCAACCTTTCTACAGAGGACTTAAAAATCCATCTGGAACTCAAGAGACTTGAGTTGGAGGCCAAGCATTTGGAAATAAAAGCAGCACAGACTGTGCGCTGTCTAGAGACTGAGGAGAATGAGAAACAGTTATGTCTGGAAGCTGAGGAGAAGGAGAGGCAGAAGCAACATGAACAGGAGATGCTGACTCTTCATCAGAGTCATGGAGGTAATGTGGAAGGGAGTAACCAAAACCCAGAAGCAACAAAGATCAGTACATTTCTTCCACAGTTTACAGAGGTGGAAAATTTTGATAGTGTAATTCATATGTTTGAGAGGGTATGTAAACAGTATAATGTTGACCAATGGCTCTGGGTATGGTTCCTGACCCCCTTATTCCATAGTAAAGCTGTAAATGTTCTAGCCAAACTGTCTGATAATGTCTTTTTAAATTACAATGTTGTAAAGAACTGTTTGCTAGAATTTTTTAAGCTAACACCTGAAGCTTATAGGAAAAAAGTTTTGTGAGCATAGACGCAAGGCAAATGAATGTGTGTGCAAATATGTTGCTGAACTAAGCTCTTATTTTCATAGGTGGGTGAGTGGAGGTCGGATCATGACTTTTGAAGGGCTGGCAGACCTTTTGGTGAGGGAATAAGCCCTTATCACGTTGCCTGAGGACATGAGGATCTAGTTAGTTTATAGACAATGCATTACTGTAGATGAGTTGGGAAAGAAGGGAGACCATTACCTAGCAAACAGATCATCACTGCACAGGCAAGAGCCACCCAGTACTGCTCATAGGTCTAAGAGAACCCATGGTGGGCATCCCATACTGCCCTATCTGAATCTGACGGTAGCAGGGGAAGCCACTAGCCCAGGTACACATCCAGGACCTAGGGTTAAATGTTTTGAATGCAACCAGTGAGGCCATGTAGCATATAGATGCCCACAGAGGCAAGGTGGGGAACAAAAGTTGAGGGAACCAGTAAGTGGGAATGACAAAATGCCAACAGTAGGTTGTCTCGAGACAACAAAGGTACCAAACTACCACAAGAGGTTATATCCTATCTTAATAAATGGCAAAGAGACCATTGCTAAAAGAAACACAGCTTCTGACATAATCATTGTGAATTCTGCAATGGTTACTAAGGAGCACTACTTGCTTGGGCAGTCTATTCTAGTCAGAGCTTTAGGAAGGACCCCAATCCAAATGACTTTGGTTAGGGTTCACCTAGACTGGGAGGGTGGAAAAGGAAGTCAGCAAGTAGGTGTGTTTGAGGATATCCCTGCAGATGTCCTGATAGGGAATGATTTTGATAATGCAGTACCCTGTGTTTATGCAGTTACATGCAACCAGGCTTGCAGACAAACATGTGGGTTTGGTAGCCTGGGGAGACTCAGACAAACCACACACTTGCAGCCAGGACTGGTGTGGTGGATACTTCAGGAAGGGAGCTACCCTGTGGCAGTGAGACTGAAGGTGAGCCACAGCTGCTTGTTATGTGCTGATGTTCCCTTGGACAGAGTGACTGCAAGGGCAGAGGTGAGTAGTAGTACCCAGGCTGACAGTGAGGCACTGCTGTCAGAGGATACCAGACTTCCTGTGAAAGGGGAGCTGGGAAGGGTTACAAAGAGAGAGTTGAGACAGGCTCAGCTCTTAAACCCTACATTACAAGACCTGAGAGAGGTAGTTAAAGCAAGGGGGATTCTGTATACTGGGACAAAGGGTTATTGTATAGAGAGAGTGGATCCCTGAGGGAGGGCTAGAAGGTGAGAGGATATAGCAGTCGGTAGTGCCTAAAACCTATCATCTGGCATTTCTAGCTATAGCCCATGATATTCCCTTTACAGGTCATATGTGCATAAAATGTACAAAGAGACATATTATGCTGAACTTCTATTGGCCTGGAATTTCCAGAGATGTGGCAGGACTTTGAGCAGTGCCAAAAGGTAGGCAAGGCAGGAGACAAGGTGAAAGCTCCTTTGATGCCTTTTTCTGTGATTGAGGAGCCATTTCAGATGATATCTATGGATATTGTAGGGCTTCTGAGTACCCCAAGTTCCACAGGGAAAAAGTATATCCTAGTGTTAAGTAGATAATGCTTACAAGATACAGTGAGGCAGTGGCTTTGTCTTCCATTGAGTTGGAAAAGGTGGCAAATGCTTTGTTAGAGATTTGCAGTAGGATAGGTTTCCCAAAAGAAATACTGACTGACAGAGGTGCCAATTTCATGTCACGCCTGCTGGCTTGTCTGTAGAAGTACTGTGAGGTGAAGCACCCAAAGACCACCCCCTACCACCCCAAGACTAATGGTCTTGTTGAGAGGTTAAACTCTACACTCAAGTTCATACTATGGGCATTTGTAGACCAGTTTAAGAGGGAGTGGGACAATTATTTGTCCCATCTGTTGTTTGCTTACAGAGAGGTTCCCCAGGAATCCACATGTTTTTCACCCTTTAAGCTGCTGTATGGGCATAGAGTGAGTGGGTCTCTAAATTTAATTAGAGATGAGTGGGAGGGGGAGTGTGAATCCCACAAGGTGTCTGTTGTGACATATGTCCTAAACCTCAAAACAAGGCCCAGGAACTCATGGTCTTGGCCCAGGAGAACCTGTCAGAAGCCCAACAGCAGAAAAAGGTCTGATATGACAGGAATGCTTGAGTTAGAGAGTATGCTGTAGGTTACCAGGTAATGGTTCTTGTTCCTGTCAGACACAACAAGCTGCAGGCATTTTGGGATGGACCCTACAAGGTGGTAAGGAAGGTCAGTGATGTTAACTACATGGTAGAACTACTAGGCAGGAGGCAGGGGCACAAATTGTACCATATTAACATGATGAAACCTTATCAAGATATGGAGGCCCTTGTGCTGAGTATTTGCAGTACAAGACAGGAGGAGTCTGAGGGTGGTCTATAGCTACAGGTAGCCAACCAGGAAAATCTCAAATTACTGTGGTAGACCTTAGGGTTGCAGGCGTATGATGGGACAGTGCAGCATGGTACTGCAGTCAGCAATGTCAAGGCAGTTGGAATCTCAAGACAGGGAATGGGATAAGGTATCCCCAGATAGGCTCAACCCTCTCAAGCCATGTTTTTCAAGGGACACTTAAAAAACTAGCTTGAGTACTCACTGGGAGCAGAAATGTGATAAACCGAGAAGCTGCCAGCCCAGCTAGCTGGAATTTTTGTAAATAGTTATATTCACTTGAAAACATTAATATGATTTATATAGAAATGTGACACTGCCAGCCCAGCTAAATATAATTTTGTAAACAATTCAATGTCATTTGTGAATAGTAATATGATTTGTATGCTTGCCTTAAAAATGTAAGAAAACTGTATGGTCTGTACTGAGCTTCAAGACTGTAACCAAAGTGCACCCTGCTGGAAAAGAGCAGAAATGTGTATAAACTCTATGCCTATGTAAATGTATGTTTCATAGTGAAAATTGAGATATACAGAGTTAACTTGCAAAACTCTAAGAAAGTAAGTTGATAAGTAAAGAGTTTTATGATGTGTTATAAAGTTACTTTATCTCAGTTAAGAGACAGGATTTCTAGGCTAGGGGCTTCTTTCTATTGTCTGGAAACATAAGTAATTATAGGTTTCCAAGTTAATTGTTTTACCAGTTTCAGTTAAGCTTCTAAGAGAGTATTGTCAGCTTCTGAGAGATAAGTATTTTTAACAGAGACATGTTAAAAATTTAAGTTCCTGCTAGCCTGGGAAACTTAGGCAGAGGTGACAAGAATGATGTAATCTGAGATGATTCAGCAGTAATGTGTATTATTAACTTAAGAAGTATCTCAGAGAAAAAGTCAGTGCATTTTGTATTTTATTCTAGATCTGACAACATCATCAGCACTTTCCCTTGCTCTGTATTTAAGTTATTTAGAACATAGTTTCTCTTAGAGATATATAGGAATATAACAAGATTCATGTAGATATTTTCTGTATTTATATGAGACTGTTCTGCAATGTTGTTTTAAAGTATTTCCTGTGATTCTGAACTCTATTGTCATTGTGCTAAGTTAATGAGTATTGTCTTGTGATTTTATTATTCAATATTAAATATATTTAAACATTTTAATTGTGGCTGGCTTTCTTTCAGATATTGAAGCTCTTAGTTTACTTGCATGTATTTGGTACCACTGTACAGGCCAGTCTGGAATAGCCTTAGTTTGGACACACTTACCATTTGGATAATAGTAACATTATAAAGTAAGATTGGGCACCCTTTGGTAAGGGCCTTTATAGTAGCTAATAAGTAGTGGTTGGTGGCTGTGATAACTACCGTATAGTCTGGGCAGAAGTGAGCATAGCTAGTGAACCTGTGTCAGCCTGCCATAGGAGTATCTGTGTGTTTGTAAATAAATCAAATCTCAAAGTGGGTGTGTGTCAACTACTTGGGCAGGGTCACAAAGCACTGGTTGGACAGAGAGGGTGCTGGAGGTTTTGACTTGACCACTCGACTGAGATCGGAACCCTATAGCTGTGCAAGTGGGGAGTCTTATTGGGGATCTGAGGAGAAAGGGAGACTTCAGCCCCAGACTGACTGTGATTTCTGTGTGCTCTTAAGGGAAATAATACTTTACTGTGTGTCTGAACTTGTTATCCTCCCAAAGTGCACATCCCTCACTGGTGTTAGTGGTGAGGATCGAGGCTCCTTGATTACTGGGCCAGTGCACAGGCATCACACCCTCAACTTCTTCTCTTTAATCAACTTACTTTCACCCACAAAATATTCTATCAATCAGAAAAAAATGCTTGTGCTTAAAGATCTCATTCAGCCATATTCCTCCATAAGACTCCTTCACTCCAGCAACAAACTACTTCTATACACCACCAAAGCTAACAATTCAGCAGGTAAATCACTTTTTTCCAACTACATCTCCAAATACTCTCACTAGTAACTAACTCCTCAACATTTCAATTTAAAAAACTTCCACAAATGCACCTTACTAATACCTGGCTTTCCACATGCAACTCCCCTGGATAGCCTATTCCTCCTTTTCACTCTGCTGTCATTATTCTTATTCTACTAGCATAATCTACCACTAATGGTAGTTTCACTTTAACTGTACATAATAATTTGGATATATTCACTAAATGTAAACAACCATTTTTTATGTAAATTACTGTTGCTCTATTTATTGTCCCTGAAACCACTATCTTGTATGTATTTACTTCTCACTTGGCTGTATTTGTTTCTCTATTATATGTATTTGTTACTCTTAGAGCTTTTCTCCCTGGGCATCTGCTGAAAAAGGACCTGTGTCCAGTTGAACTTTCCCGGTAAACAAATGTAAAATAAATCTATATATATATATATATATATATATATATATATATATATATCTGTTACCTCTAAATATATATATATATATATATATATATATATATATATATATATATATATATATTCACACACACACACACACACACACACACACACACACACACACGTGTGTGTGTGTGTGTGTGTGTGTGTGTGTGTGTGTGTGTGTATGTGTGTGCCACATGCTTATAGTTTAGGATAATTGTGTCTGAGGGGGATAGGGAGAAACAGATACGTATACATAGCTGTCTGTATGCACAGAGATATAATACACATCTTGGTTCTTCAAGCAGATGAGGCATCAGACATGGGCCAAAATTAGCTAAGTGTAGTAGCATACCCAGTGTGTCCATCAGTACTTCCAAGGTAACTCCAGGCCAGACCTACCTGTACTCCAGTCCAGGATTTTGTGTGCTACAGCCAATTGGCTGCTGCACCTGATTCAACAGTCCATGACCTCCCTGATATTATTCCAAAGGGATTCCTTGGCTGTGAGCTGCACATAATATCTGAGTCATACCTAGAGTGTGTTCAGATTGTAATAGCGTGTACAGGGTTTTGTATCATATGTCTGGTACATTTTACATTGCATTGTGATTTTCTGGTACACCACTGGCACACCATTATAGATTAAAAGACAAAACTAAAAAAGTAAAAATAATATACAAAACTATAAAAGTAAAAATAAAACAGGCACTGCCAACAAAAGCCCGAACAAGTGAAACGGATGAACCAAGTATTTAATTGAAGCACTTTTCATTAGCTTAGTAAGCTAACTTCCTCAGAAAAAAGACAAAATACAATCACATCCAAATACAAATAGGTATATATAAAAGCTAACATGCATCATGTGCTACCAATCAGGTGGAACCCGCCACTTAAACTGAGATTTAAATTTACATTAAAAATGGAAGTATACTAAAAAAGGCGAACTACAGCCCACCGGCATGAGCCAATCAGTTCCCTAAACAACATGTAAAATACTAAAAACTGATGTCAAGCCTAAACTAATAAGTTCAAATGCAAAATTCATGCCAAATTGTGCTTATATAAATAAATGAATGTATAAATATACAAAACATCCTTATCTAAGAACACAACATTACATGAATATTAGAAAGAAAAGGTAAAATATTAAACATAATGCAAGCATTCACCTTCACTGAGCAGTTGCATATAAACACATCCTGTATAAGATAAAATAAAATGTGATGAACTAACTTGTACTAAATAACCACAAATTAAGAATATATACCACACAAGAAAATAAATGAAATGGTATATATGATGTAAATATAATGCAAATATATTTAAATAAATGTATTTAAGTAAATGCTATATAACCTCAGCGTTTCAGGCTTTTCAATTTTAACACACTGCTAATGGAGCAAGTATCATTAAGCCCTGGAAAATTATGAGCATTAAGCTTAATCTGCCACTGTAATTCAAGCTCTTCAAGCTTCAATGGTACTGGAACCCCTCTTTTATCCAAATTGATGTGGTCAATGACTGAGTATCTAAAACTATGGTCTTTAAACTGTTGAACATGTTTGGCTAAAGCATTCTCTAATTTTAGTTTGCCAATGGCATATTGATGCTCATGTATCCTTTCTCGAAGGTGCCACTCTGTTTTGCCCACATAAAATCCTGGACATCTCTGGCACTTAGCTAAGTAAGCCACCATTTTTGTATTACAATTAAGCCTACCTTTTAGTATAATATTAAAGTCATTAACCGTCAACGAGTATATATTGTCCACAAATTTACAATATTTACAGTCTTGGCATTTAAACATTCCCGTGATTTTAGGAGGGACAGATATTTGCCATTCTAATAGATTTTTCAAGTTATATCCCTTCCTGTAAGTAACCTTTGGTCTCTTGCCCATCTTAGCGTAGATGCTGGAATTGGCTCGAAACAGGCCCCAGTTCTTCTTAATGATGTCAACACAAAGCTGACTATGTATATTAAATGTAATTATAAAACTAGGTGAAGGTTGGTCTTCATTGATTGTATCAACAACTAATGTATTCCCAATTGGCTGCAACACTTGATTCAACAGTCCATGACCTCCCTGATATTATTCCAAAGGGATTCCTCGGCTGTGAGCTGCACATAATATCTGATTCATACTTAGAGTGTGTTTAGATTGTAATAGCATGTACAAGGTTTTGTATCATATGTCTGGTACATTTTACATTGCATTGTGATTTTCTGGTACACCACTGGCACACCATTATAGATTAACATTAGGAACAAATGATAGAAATCTGAGGTACTCTCTCCAAACACAAGAGGGAACACATGCTACTGCACGACCTGTTATTCTCTGCACTTTTTACATTCATCTGGCCACTAGTTAATCCTTCTGCTTATATGTGGGCCTTTGTCTCATTCCTGTTCATGGCTGTGTCCATATTTCCTGCTCTAAGTAGTTGTATGTTTGCTGTGACTGGAGTACATAATGTGACATCCACACACAGGGTTACAGACTTCACACCTCTGACTGCACATGTTTAGCAAGATGTCCAGCATTCCATATGTCTGCTCTGCTCCTCAGACAGTTGTATATTTTTGGTAAGATACTACTACATGGTGTCCACTGACTTGTTGTAGGTAATGGCACAGTTAGAGGATGGCCTTTACATCCTGCTGCTACTCTGACTTGTTACAACCTGCTGTTATACTAACCACCTACTAGGTTGCTCAGAGCATGTGTAGTGTCCATAGCTGTAACCCCTGTCCTTCAAATGTCTTTAGCTTTGTCCAGCTTTCTTGCAGTAACAAATAGTGACATATTGACAGTATGTGGGACTCCAACCACAGGAGTACCTCATATGCAAAACTGTAAGAGCAGCCGTCTTCGAACCATGAACACCATCAACCATGCTAATGTACTTAGGCCACTAAGACACATCAGCCACCAGAAAGTGAAGTTTAATTCCTGACACTATCAACATCAGACAGATATAGACTTTGACCCCTGAATATTGAAGAAATAGAGCACGTTGCCAGGTTGTTTGGGACAGCCCTGGGATTGTATGGTCTGCTGCTATAACCTTACATGCATACTGTTACTACAGCTGTATGAGAAAACGGCTGTGCTGGGGGTAGGGGACTCTAGCATTAACAGTCATGCATCTGTCCTATGACCCCACTATTTCACATTTCCCTCACATACTGCAGTGGGTTTTGTTGCCTTGTGGCCTACTGCATATTATGGAGTAGCCTGTAATGGACAGAGAGTTCCTGTTGTCCCACATAGATGTTAGTGCTCTGCAGGTAGCACAGTAGCCCACTCTATTTCCTTGCATACATGCAGCAGGTCCATACAAATGCTACCATAGTATAATACCCCATACATTTGTTGTTAAGAAGAGTGATTTATCTTGTGAATGCAGCAGTTCTTCATGGCTGACTCTTGTGTGATGCATGCAGTACACAGCCAATTCATGGTAAAATACAGGTTGTGTGGTGTTGCTGCCATCCCTTTTAATGTATGTGAGTTGGAGTGAGTTGTCAGTCCCTAAGAATCTAGGTTGTCAATGCATGTGCTATGCATTGCCTATTTGCCAAGGTTATGTCATACTGGGTACACCTACGTCTGCCTACATGGACTGGCTCAAGGGGTTCCTCCTCTGAGTCCCCCTGTGGGTGTGGTTGTGGGACCTTGATGCTGGTGGGTGGTTGTGTGTCCCTTCCTGTGATGATCCTGCCACAGCTATTACCGCAGAATCATATTGTGTAGCATGGCACATGCTGTGAACATCTGTGCACATGTGGCTGGAGAATACTGCAGGGCTCCACTAGATATATCAAGGCAGTTGAACCGTGACTTGAGCAGCCCAAATACATGCTCTGTGATGTTCATAGTTTCTGCATGTGCCTCATTATGGTGTTCTTTGGTAGGTGTGTGTGTGCATTTCTGATGGGTGTCATCATCCATAGTTCCAGTGTATAGCCAGCATCTCCAGTAGATGGCCATATGGGATGTCCTCCCTGGTAAACATTTGTTACAGCTGTAATGCATGCCAGATATGGGAGTCATGATAACTGCCAGGGCTGCCAGCAAATGCATTCATGATAATGCCCTGGGCATTGCACATAAACTGGCAGTTGATGGGATGATACCCCTTGCGCTTGATGTAGACTCTACACTCCTCACCAGGCAGTGCTTTGATGTGGACATCAGTGCAATCTATGGCACCCAGTACCTCAGGGTAGTGTGCTACATGGTGGAAGAGATGCATACTGCTGGCCCTCTCCACTATACATACCTTTGTTTCAATGGCATGAGTTCCCCTCTGTTAGCTCTGGGTCTGAATTGAGGGCGGCAGAGCTCAGTGAGTTCTTGTAGTATGTCCCTGTCCACCCTGTAGCACTCTACAATCTCCAGCTCATGTCGCTCCTGGAAGGTTACCCTGGGCCTGAACACTCTTCTCCTTCTCAGTCTAGACCTATTGTCAGTAGCAGCATCATCACTGCCCTCAGCCTCTAGCACATACAGATGTAGCAGAGCAGCAGCAGCTTCTAGAATTCTGTCAGTTAAAATTCCCAAGTGTGTACTCCAATAGTGCAAAGTATGTGTGAAAAATCAGATTGTAGGCTGTATGCATACTTTATAGTGGTGTGCTGCAGATACAGCCTGTGTGATTGGCAAACTATGATGCATTCTACCTGCCAGGTATATCACTGAGGGGTTTGAATGGCCCATTGTCAGTGGAACAGGGATTATCAATAATTCCAGTAATTTATACGTGATTGGCTTTCCCAGGCTATTTCTTTCTTTTTTTGATGCTTTTCCTGGTAAGCACTGCAGAGCAGTGTGCAAATCCATGGCACTGGTGTAAACAGTGCTGAGCGGTCTGGACTCACCCCCATGCACAGGTATGCTCAGCATAGCTTAAACCAGCTAAAACATGTGTCCCACAGCTAAACAACCTTAGCAGCATTAGACATACCCCCCTGCCTAGCTCAGTTGAGCAGGCTCAGACGGGCACCTCTGAGCTCCATTCCACTTAAACTTATAGTGACACCCCCCCCCCTTTTTATGTCAGCTCTCTGTTCTACTGACACCAGCATGGTTCTGGTGCTACATGGGTTTTATCTGCGGACACAGTGGCCCAGTTTTGTTATTCAGTAACCCCAGCTCATTTGCATACAGATCCTTGCACATAACCTGGATACTCCACTATTCCAGGGCCTGCCTCCTTAGCAACCACTGAAATCTACCATTGTACATACTGCATGCTGGGTCCTATAATGCATTATTCTCACATATGCCTTATTTTTAGTTTTTAAACATTTTAATATATTTTTTTGCATAACAGCATGTTTATGTGTTGTTGTGTGCCAGAGAAGTGTAATATGGGTATTAAAAAATATTTTTATTTATTCTATTTTATTTTACATTTGTTGACCGGGATAGTCCGACTGGATGCATGTCCATTTTCAGCTGAGGCCCGGGGAGAAAAGTTCCAAGGGAATCAGATACAGCATTACATAATACCAGCATTACATATTACAAACAGACTATTTACAGTGGTTACATAAGTAAGCAAGTTAAACAAGTTCCACAGGTTAGAGTTAATCCTGAGTGTAAGTCAGGATTAAATTAAATTACACAGTAAACTGGTTAACAGATTTTTGCACATTCTAGAGAGAGTTAGCCAGGCTTGATACATTGACATAGCCAGTTAAGTGCCAAATGTTGTTTGAGTCTAGTTTTAAATTGACCTAAGGTAGAAAGCAAGGTAATATCAGCTGGAAGAGAGTTCCAGGGTCCACTTACAGAGTTTGCAAAGAGAGAGTCACCGGCTGTGTTATTAATTTTGCTAGTCTGAATTAGTAGTTTGTTAGAGGATCAAAGCGGTCTAGGATTGTTATAGGGGGTGATAATATTTTTAAGTGCAGGAGTATTGTCCGGATTATAGAGGATTTTATAGGCCATAATCAGTTGGTTATACTGGATTAGGCTGGGTTGTTCAAGCCACCAAAGCTGATTTAGATTGATGCAATGATGTGTCCTAAAAGGCAGCCCAGTGGCAAACCTGGCAATGTGGTTGTAGCAAATTGAGAGTTTGTTAAGGACAGTCTTGTTCAAATTTGAGAGTAGAGGGGATGCATACAGAAGGGTTGAAAGAAGGTGAGAGCGAGCTATGGCAATTTTAGCTGGAGGGGTTAAGAAGGCTTTTATTCTGTAAAGTGGCCCTAGTTTTTTATTGATGGTTTTGATAGTTTGGTTAACATGTAGGTCAAATTTTAGATAATTATCTATGATCACACCTAATAGTTTTGTAGAGGAGTCAGGGGAGATTATTGTGCCATCATTTGAATTTATAGTAAAGGTGAAAGCGGTAGACCTACGTGTTGGTGAAAATAACAGCATTTTAGTTTTTTGGGATTTATGTTCAGACAACGTTCAGAAAGCCAGTTTTCTATTGTATTAAAGGTGGTCTGGGTAGCTGACCATAACTCTATTGGAGATGTGGACGAGCAAATCAGAGTAGAGTCATCAGCATAAAGGATACAGCTGACTTTTGGGATGACAGTATAAAGGTCGTTAATGAATATGGAGAACAGCAAGGGCCCTAGTATAGAGCCTTGTGGTACTCCAATGGTGTTAGGTAAAAGATTAGAGAGTTTGTTCTGCCAGAGGACAGCCTGCTGTCGACCATTCATGTAGGATTGAAACCATTGAAGGGCTCTAGTATCTAGACAGAATGTTTTCAAGGTGTAGATTAAAAGTTGGTGATCACCCATATTGAATGCCATGGAAAGATCCAAGAAGAGGGCTGAGGATAAATAAGTATTGTTGCAATTATGGTTTATGGTGTTGGTAAAGGCTAGGAGGGCTGAAGTAGTGCTGTGATGAGGATGGAAGCCATGCTGAGTGTCTGCCATAAGGTGATTCTGATTTAGGTGGTGCATGAGTTGTCTATGAATATATCATTTTATATTATTTTGCATTCGTTTTTGGACTCACATGGCATAGTTTTGCACATATCTGTGCCTACTATGACAATTCTGACCTTTTAATTGGGCTTTTACAGCCCCTGTTCAATTTTTGTATTTCTATACACAGACATTTTCTGTGTACACTTCTAACACCAACACAGGTTCTGCTTGGATACCTGTCTGCTTCCTGGATCACAAAATACGCTCACTTGCATGCATTTCACCTGGTTATGAGGTGATTTGGATGCCATGGACACTTCCGTGTCTGCACGCTCATGCATACCCCTCTACTCTGTTTCCTGGATCGCACAGCTGCTGGATTCATGGTTAGCACCATGCCACTCTGGCTGCACAGAAAATCGCTCCATGTAGGCTTTATTGAATTCTCCCAAAGTATACTTAATTATGTTTGTGTTAACATGGATATAATGATGACAAGTGACTTTAACTGTAATTTGAGAGATAAAAAGAATAGTTGTGATATTAAAATTATTACCGAAATTATGAAAAGTGGAAAATTAAAAAAAAATATGGGAAAGTAAAGACTGGACTTAAAGTATAAAAGAAGGGAAATTAAGAGAGAAACTGATTATGTTTTGATATCAGAAGGCCTAAACTAACTCAAAAAAGAATGAAATATACTTGGTTTACTGATCATGTGGCAATTTGGATAAGAATTCATGAAAATTAAGAATATATTAAAATAGAAAAATGTATAAAAAGAATGAATGAAAAAGAATTAGAATCAGGAGAAAGAAAAGAAGTTATATAATTATGGCAACAACATATTGATATGAGAGATTTTTAGGAAAAGCGGGCAATTTGGTGGATTCGATTTAAAAAGGAATACAAAAAAGTATTTTTAGAATGCATACAAAAGACTGATGTTAAAATATACAAATACTGTAAATATGTAAAAAATATGAATTGTATATATGTATACAAATAAAAAATACTTTTTTGATACCTACTGTAGAATCCTTTACATGCACCTAAGCTACCACCAATTCAAGCAGATGGGACCTCAGTTTAATATCTCATCCAAAGTATAGCATACTCAGAAGTGCAGAGCCCCACTTATACTCACTGCAGTTTCAGCAATCAAAATACCTAGTGTGGGAATAGAACCCACAACTTTTTGCACTACAGCCAGGTAAGTTACCTGTTATGCCACTGACACTTTAAAGTGTCTATAGTACTTGTGTGATCTTTTCTGTCACTTCTGATCACTACTGCTGTGACTTTTCAGTCCTTTTGTCCTGTTATTTTTATCCCTTCCTGAATTTCCATATTTTTTTAAATTTTGTTGTATATCCTGTTTAATTTGAGATGTCACTAGTGCGATTTGTTTCTGAAGCTAGTCCTAGGCTAACTTCTGATAGGTACAGCAGCCTCTATGCA